>NC_025999.2:90138865-90342817 GCF_000442705.2 Elaeis guineensis
TGTACAGTATCTGACAATAAACCAGAGAATGAAACTGATGATACAATAAAGCAGACCGTGACTCCCGAACCTGACCTAAAGTCGATTTGGGTGCTGCATATTGATGGAGCATCTAATGCGCAGGACAGTGGAGCAGATCTCATTCTTATAAATTTTGAAGGAGTGGTCACTAAATATGCCCTTTGGTTCAACTTCAAAGCATCAAATAATCAAGCCGAATATGAAGCACACTTAGCCAGCTTGAAGATTGCCAAGAAACTTAACATCAACAGTTTAAAGGTCTTCACCGATTCGCAATTAATTGCTAGACAGGTCAAGAACGAATTTGAAGTCCGAGACCCAATCATGATGAAGTATCTTCAAAAGATGAAGGATTTTATATCAACTTTGAAATACTTTGAGATCTTTCACATTTCAAGAACTAAAAATGCTCGAGCCGATATACTTTTTTGATTTGTAACTACTTTCAACTCGCTGGGTCGGATATTCATTGAATGTCTCGAACAGTCGAATATCGATAAGGTTGAGAAGGTATTATAGCTCACTGTTGAACCAAGTTGGATGGATCCGATCATCCGATACTTAACAAGTGGGACTCTTCCTATGGATCCCTTAGAAGCCAAATGATTTTGATGGACGTCCTCTCAATATATTATGATGAATGGTCATCTCTATAAAAGGTCATTTTCTTTTTCTTTACTAAAGTGTTTGGGACCAATAGATACCGACTATGCACTCCGAGAAGTTCATTAAGGAATTTGTGAAAATCACTTGGAGGACAAATCATTAGCCTACAAAATCTTACGACAAGGATATTATTGGCCCACCATGAAGAAAGATGCAGCTGAGCTTGTCCTAAGGTGTGAACCATGCCAGAAATATACGAATATTCAGCACCAACCGGCCAGCCAGCTTACACCAATTGTTGCACCATGGCCCTTCACATAGTGAGAAATTGACATACTCGATCCTTTTACCCCGGCATCTGGTCAGAGAAAATTTATTGCAAATAGGTAGAAGCCGAACCTCTGGTATAAATTATTGAAAGTAAGATGAAAGACTTCATTCAGAAATCAATGATATATAGATTCGATTTACCACACACCATCATCACTGATAATGATCGGCAATTCGATAATCAGAACTTCAAAGAGTTCTATGCAAAATTTTATATTACGCACAAACTCATCTCAGTCGACCATCCACAATCAAATGGAGAGGTGGAGGTAACCAATCGAATAATTCTGCATGGACTTAAGATTCGACTGAATGAAGCTAAAGATCTTTAGGTAGAAGAACTATATCCAATCTTATGGGCATACCAAACAACTCCTCATATACCGATGGAAGAGTCGCCATTCAATTTGGCCTACAGAATAGAAGTGATGATCCTGCTCGAGATCGGATTGCCATCAACAAGGGTCGAACAATACAGTGAGCTGAGCAATTTTAAATATCGGAGAGCTGATTTAGATCTACTCTCAGAAGTCTTACAGCAAGCTCAAATTTGGATGGCAGCATATCGATGAAGAGTGGTTCGGTACTACAATGCAAGAGTCAAACCAAAGATTTTTTAATCAGAAGACTTGATCCTAAGGAAAGTAGAAGTCTTGAAACCTTTAGATCAAGAAAAGCTATCTCCAAATTATGAAGGACCTTACAGAATAGCTGAAACACTCAAACCGGACGCATATCGATTGGAAACACTTGAAGGGTCGGCTATTCTCTAAATATGAAATACCGATAATTTAAAGATGTATCATCAATAAAATCATCCATGTACATATTGTTCGAAATGAAATACAGAATTTCAGAATTTCAAAATCATAAGTCTCGATCGACTTCCATCAATCATCGACTATATATCGACTTTCACTGTAAAAGCTGAACTATTGACTATACTTCAACACAGAATTTATCTCAATTTTTTATTGTAAAAACCAACATTAATTACATCGGCTTTTATTGTAAAGGCCATCCTATCGACTATGTCTTGGTATTGAATATATTCAGCTTTTCTCTGTAAAAGTTGAGCATCGACTACGTCTCGGTATTAAATATATTTTGATTTTCACTGTAAAAATTGATCATAGTTGAAAGACTAGCATGCTGACTTAGTCTTATCTAAGTGAAATATTATGTCAATACGATCAAGATCGGATTAAAATTATACCGACTTGACTACGGTCCGTCGAAGGATATTCGGCTTGCCACCGATTATCAAACGACATAACGTACAAACTGATTAATCATCAAACTCAGGGTATTCGACTTATTATCGTTTATCCTAATTCTTAAAGTACGTCAAAAGAACTATGCGACTAACAGATGATTCAACAAGTTTCTATCGAACGATCGATTCGTCGATTAATGTTCAGTAGTTAAACAATTTGCATTGCAGTCAAGTATAATCAGACAGAAGTCTTAACTTAGAAAAATTCTTTTCATTTATTATGAAGAGGTTACAAAATTAGACAGAAATCCAATTACAAGTGTCTGATTGTAAAAAAAATAAAACTACACCGATCAAACTTCATCGTCGTCTTTATCTCTTTGCTCTGGAGTAACTTCGGGGATTTGAATGACTTCTGGTGGTGGTGGTGTCGGTGTTTTTCTTTCAGTCGACACTGTATCTTCTTTAGCAGCTTCATCTTCCAACCTTGGAGGAACGATGCTGCTCAAGTCAAGGTTCGGATATAATTTTCTGACTGTATCTCGACCATCTTCATACCTGGCACAGTAAGAGATGAATCCACCTTCGAGGATCTCTTTCTTGAATTCTTTCGAATTCTTGAAGTCCTTGATTGCTCGACTTAATGCCTCCCTCGCCGACTCCGCTTCCGCCTTTGCTAGCTTAGTATTGGCTCGTGCCAACTCAGTTTCAGCTCGTGCGGAAGACTCTTTTTCGGCTAGTGCCAACCTTTCAAGGCTGGCCTGATGTCGTCCACATTCGGCTTCGAGTTTAGCAATGCATCCATCTTGTTTTCGTCGAAGCCGATGGATGGAGTGTTTCTTGCTCTTGACCTTCGACTTAAGAGCTGAAATATTTTGACTAGCTGACTCAAGTTCAGCTCCAGAAGATTCTAAGTCATCAGTCAATCAGGAGATCTCCTGTTGAAGCTTAACCTCCCACTCGGCTGCCGACTTAAGCTGTTCAAGGGTAGCTGCCTTCTTAGCATCGACGACCGCCACTTTATTCATCCACGACTGACGGAAGTCGCCAAATTTTTCATAGCCAACTTCCAAAGCAAACATATCATGGATCAACTGCAAACAGAAGATGAGTCGGATCAAATATATATATATATATTTATATATATATATATAAAGAAAATGGCTAATCACGACTATCATCGGGTAGAAGGATGAGAACATCTCGGCCACTGTCTTTTTTCTTCGACTCTCCTGATCAGTCGGGAGAATTGCGGCATGGAGAGGCTGCTTGGCCAATGTCGGGTTGACCAGGACTGACTCATCTCCGAGAACTACAAGGTTGAAATGGATCGTGTGGTCCTCCGACACTGCATCATCCGTCGAAGTTATTGGTCCCGATCTACTAGTTAAAATCATATCGTTCAGTGTCAATTCATCTTTTCAAAATGACATTTGACACTGACATCTGATATCGAATCATCCTATCAGTGTGACAGTCTAATGATGATTCTGTACTCATCGAAACAATAAAAATAACTGACGCTCATATCTCGAAGAAGCTAGCAGCCAAATCGGTGTTCGATATGACATGAAAATACTCCTTTCGTCCAATGTGACAAACCATGTGGTGGCACACATCGAATCATTTTGGACTTAAGAGTGGGAGGTAACTGTTGGGATAAGTCAATCGACCCCCGACTCAAGTCAACCAACCCCTGACATCTGACTCAATAAAGGTCATTCGATCGAGCATACAACTCTGACTATGCAACGCTGACACCAACTCATGGTCGGTGAATTGATTGACACTCGGCTACTACCGACCAACAGCAGAATAATCTTCGACTTGAGATCGTCGGCATATCAGAACTACTAGCTGATGATCACTCGGACATTCTATAGACATACTAAGATAACTGACATATAGTCGGCCAATCTACTTAACATGCTGTAACTATTATGAATGGTTATCGACTATGTATCATGACAATTATTGAGAATTAACAACCCACTAACTCTATAATTATGTCTCGATAATTTAGCATCATAAAAAGCGAGACCACGTGCTTGACGGTTATATCAAATTCATCTATAAAAGGAGGGTAAGAAAACAGTACTGATAAGACACTTCTGGTCAAAGCTCTACTACTCTCGATACTCAAATATACTATTGTTCATTAATTTTTACTCTGACTTAAACATCGGAGGGTTCCCATCGGACACAACTCCAGTTTATGAGGATGCTGTTTTGTAGGTGCTAATCACCGATGATAGGCGACAGGGAGTTGGCCGCAATAATATTTAAAATAGCAATGTGTTAACACTATTAGTCTAAAATGTAATGAGATGCATATCATGCGAAACAAGATGATTAATTTGAGTCTATTTGTAAATAGTAACGTTAGAAGACAAATATGCAATAAATTAAATTTGCAACAATATATGTGCAAAACTTTTTATTCTAGTGTGGCCGACCAAAAGTGAGATGGTCAAGACCAAAGTGAGATGGTCAAGTGAACATAACAAAAACCATAATGTACATAAGCATGAAATGTTTAATTTAAACCTTAATTAGTTCTCAGCTACCAAGACATGCTGAAATTCTCTAACCAGATGCATTGCCGGCCTCCCATCATAACCACCATATTGTTCCTCAGATAATCTCACTCTTCAACTTCTCCACATGCATTGAAGCACCCTCATTGGAAACTACTATTACAGAACAGACTTATGGTGGCGCTTACTACGGCAGCGGTTTGAAAATTGCTGCCATAGTAAGTATAGCAGCGGTTATAAGTAATCGTTGCCATAGGCTACCTATGGCAGCGGTTAAAAGTAACCGCGGCCATAGTCTAGATCTATTGCAGCGGTTATAAAATAACTGCTGTAATAGGTTCTTGATATTACAGCGGTTGACTAACTGTGGTCATAAGTTGGAGATATAGCAGTGATTATAAATAATCACTGTCATAGGTTCGACTTATAGCAGCGGTTATGTATAACTACTATAGATTCAACATATGACAGCAGTTATGGTAACCATTGCCATATCTTCGATTTATGACAGCGGTTAGATGTAACCACTGCTATAGGTCAAACCTATGGCAGCGGTTAATAATAACCGCTGCTATAACTGATTATAGCAGTAGTTTAGTGCAACCACTGCTATATAGATAAAATATATATATTTTTTATTTTTTTTGAATATGGTATAATTTTAAAATTTAAAATCTATCTTTATCATTCATTATCTAAATAATTATCGTTAGAGTATGATCACAAAAGATCGTCTCGAATCGATAGCTCTAACTATGTCGATCAATAAAATTTGATTTCGATAGTCACGAACGACCGCGTGATGATCTGGTAGATAGAGACCATCGATGGATTCAATAATTTATAATAATGATATCAATAATATTTGTAGTATATTATCAAAATTTTACTTCAATCGGATATCATTATCATGATCAATTTAGCACGGAATGATTTCAACCGTTAAATAAAAAATGAATGATGAAATGATCAAACGATATCCGATTATAAGATAATTTTTTAGATAAATGATCTTTGCTACTATTTTAATTATTTATACGGTGATGATTATAAAATTTAAACCGTGCCTACGTGAACCGTCCACGTTAAGCAGATCTTATAAAAGTACAAGCATAATTACTTAAGAATTTTAATAATGAGTATCAAGAGACATATAATTTTAGATCATTCATATACGTACAGTTTAAATTTTATGATCACCATCGTATAAATGATTAAAATAATAGCAAAGATCATTTATCTAAAAAATTGTGTTATAATCAAATGCCGTTTGGCCTTGTGATCGCTTATTTTTTATTTAACGATCGAAATCATTCTGTATTAAATTGACCATGATAATGATGTTTGATTGAAGTGCAATTTTGATCATGTGCTACAAACATCATCGAGATCATTGTTATAAATTTTTGGATCCATCGATGGTCTCTATTTGTCAGATCATCATATGATCATTCACGACCATCGAAATTAAATTTTATTGATCGATATAGTTAGGGCTATCGGATCGAGGTGGCCTTTTATGATGATACTCTAACAATAATTATTTAGATAATAAATAGTAAAGATAGATTTTAAATTTTAAAATTACGTCATATTCAGAGAAAAATATGAAATTTATATTCTACCTATGGTAGTGGTTATTCAAATCGCTGTCATATATTTATATTATAGCGGTTATGCATAACTGCTGTCATATGTCATGTATGGCAGTGGTTATGCATAGCATATGGAAGCGATTTTAAGGCAGCAATTTTTAAAATCGCTGCCTTAGGTTAGGCCTTTTTCCCAGCCCACCCCCTCTTCTTCATTTCGTGCCAGCATTTTGGTTTTCCTCCTCTCTCTTTCTTCTCTACTCGAGCCCTACCCTCTTCACCACAGGCCCATGCCGTCACCTCCCCCTCCCTCTAACACCATCATTGGTTCTCTCTTCCCCGATCTCCCTCGGCCCTGCACCCTGCCTCTCTTCCCTGGCCTCCCTCGGCCCCGCCTCCCTCTTCCCCCGGCCCCACCTCCCTCGGCCCTAGCCTTCACCTGCCCCACCTCCCTCTTCCCTCAGCCCTGCCTCCCTCAGCCCCGACCTTCTCTGGCACCGCTTCCTCTTCCTCGGCCCCACCTCCCTCTTCTCCCGACCCCACCTCCTTCGACCCCAGCCTTCTCCAACCCTGCCTCCCTTGATCCCGACCTTTCTTGACCTCGCCTCTCTCTTCCTTGACCCCACCTCCAGCTTCCCTCGGCCCCTGCCTCGCCTCCCTCGACCCTACGCCCTGCCTCCCTTGGCCCTGGCCACCTTTGGCCTTGACCCCCTTTGGCCCTACGCCACACCCTGCCATCGCCCCCCTTCCTCTAGCGCTACTACTGGCGACCCTCGCAGCTCTGTGTGACCCCCCTCCCCACGGTTGCAGGTATGATTTTTATTTTTTTTTATTTTATATCATTTTATTTTTATAATATATTTGTAATTATATCATAATAATATTTAATAATAGATATGTCATAGTAATTATGTCATAATAATATTTAAAGAAAACCATCGTCGGTGGGTTCTGGGCCTTGCCGACGGTCGTGGGCTGTGCCATTGGGTTCTAGACCATTAGGTTCTGGGCCATGCTGGTGGATTCTGGACTGTACTGACGGATTTTGGTCTGGGCTGGTGGGTTTTGGGCCGTGCCAGTAGGTTTTGGGCCATGCCGGTGGGTTTTGGGCTGTGCCGGTGGGTTTCAGATCATTGGGTTTTAGATCGGATTGGCAGGTTCTAGGTCAAACCAGCGGGTTCTGGGCCGTTGACTTCTGAGCTGTGCCGGTGGATTCTGGGCTGTGCTGGTGGGTTCTAGGCCGTCAGATTCTGAGCTGTGCTGGAGATTCTAGTCCATCAGGTTTTAGGCCATGTCAGTGAGTTCTAGACCGTGCCACTTTATGAAAAGTATTTTTTTTTTCTAATAAAAAGACTGTGATGATTTCGAGCGAAAAATGGTTAATTCTTAGCATGATTTTAGTGATATTTTTTTCTTATTTTTTTTTTCTATAAATATTTTAACAATTCTAAACGACAACGTGATCTTGGATGGCCTGCAGCTATTTAGCTGGCAACCGTTCGCAACCGATTTAGTTTACTTATAGCGAATACCGAAAGTAATGTTGCAATGCATAATTAAATTATGAATCTGAGCCTCCCTTTTACATATTATTTTTATAATTATATTTATAATTATATCATAAAATATTTAATAATAATTATGTCATAATAATTATGTCATAATAATATTTAAAGAAAACTGCAGTCGTCGATGGGTTTTGGGCCTTGTCGGTGGTTGTAGGCTATGCTATCGGGTTCTGGGCCATCGGATTCTAGGCCATTAGGTTTTGGATGGTGCCGGTGGGTTTTGGACCGTGCCAGCGGGTTCTGAGCCATTAGGTTCTAGGCCAGGCCGGCAAGTTTTGGTCCATGCTGATGGATTTTGGACTGTGCCGGTGGGTTTTGGGCCATCAAGTTCCAGGTTGTGCCGGTGGATTCTGGGCCATCGGGTTCTGAGCCGTGCCACTTTATGAAAAATATTTTTTTTTATAAAGAGACTATGATGATTTTGGATGGAAATGGTTAATTCTTTATATAATTTTAGTGATATTTCTCTCTTATTTTTTCTCTTCTTCTGTAAATATCTTAATAATTCCACATAGCAAGATGATCTTAGATGGCCTGCAACTGTTTAGCGGGTAACCATTCGCAGTTGATTTGGTTTACTTGTAGCAGATACCGAAAGTAACGTTGCAATGAGTGATTAAATTGAGAATTCGAGCCTCTCTTTTACTTCAGAATTAATATAATTCTTGTTATGAAATTTATTTCATAAAATTTTTTGGGTCACTGATTAGTCCATGTTGCTTTTTCTTGTTGTATTGCACAATGATAGATCCATCAATCGATTAGTGTATATAATCTATAGCATCTGTATATTTATATATTTTTGTACGGATGAGAGAATTATGTACAATAATCAATTGATTATCCAATTTGGATAGTTTAAAAATTATCAATAATTTAATAGATAATTACAGTAATTAAATAGTGTGATGAGGGTTCAAAAAAAATTTCAGACAATTTTTATCTTTTGTTTTCCCTATACGAGAGAACTAAAGAAAAATGCTGCTGAAATTTTTTTTGATCCCTGTTGTATATCATTTTATTACTGTAATGAATCTATATAATTGCTGTAATTCTTGAATGGCATAGGACCTATCTTTACCTATTAGTTGGTGATAATATTTTTTATTTATAATGCATTGGTATTTGAAAATGATATTTAATATAAATAATATTTTTTATTTATCTATGTAATGATCTCATGGTTCTGGGCTGTGCCGACAGATTTTAGACCGTGCCGATAGGTTCTGGGTCGTTGGATTCTGGACCGTGCCGGCAGATTACAGTGGGTTCTAGACCGTGCATAGAACCATAGATCTATTTTTTGATTAATATATATATTCTATGATATCCGTACATATATATATTTTTGTACAGATAGGTGAATTATGTATATTGATCAATTGATTGTCTAGTTTGAATAATTTAAAAATTATAATTAATTTTATAAATAATTATCTTGATGTTATTGTGTTGTGTCTTATTTTCATACCAGATTTAATTGTAGTATCATCATTTTTATAATGGATAAGGGGTGGATAAAGTTGAGTAAACTCTCGCCAGAATATAAAGCTGGACTTCAAAAGTTTCTGAATTTTGCTATATAAAAATTTAGAGACTATGGACTTATCCAATATACTTGTAAGAAGTGTATGGGTGTGCCTTAGCTACCTCATCAAGATGTAAATAATCTCCTCACTATTTATGGCTTTAAATCTGGCTATGAAATTTATTGAGATCAACCTGATGAGTGCAGGCTGTAAGGAGGCAATCAACATGATGGGGGAGTGGAATAAATGGTTCATGATATCTTTTCATTTTCTTGGCCACAATGATGGTGCATCTATATCCATGCCTGATCCTGTGGTTGGTGGAATGACAAACAGTGAGGATGTAGAGAAGATCCGCAAGTAGATAGAGGATGCTAATGTTTCATTATATCCTGAGTGTGAAAAGATGGTAAAGCTTGAGTTCTTAATCCGATTATATCATACAAAATACTCCAATGGATTCAGTAATAATGGAGTGAACTGTATACTAGAGTTTTTGGAGGACATTCTTCTGGACAATACATAAATCTCAAAGAATAATTATGAGGTATCGAAGATTATTGAACAGTTGGACATTACTTACATTAAGATACATACATGCCTTAATGATTGCATACTCTATTGGGAGGGGATGCCAACCGAAATGAGTGTAGGAGGTGTAGTATATCAAGATGGAAGCAGAATAAAGATGGCATATCGATCTGTGTACCTCAAAAATTGATATGGCACTTTTCTTTGATACTGAGACTACAAAAATTGTTTACGTTGGCGAGGACATCGAAAGACATGAGATGGTATGAAGAGGAGCAAACAAAAGATGATACATCAAGGCATCCAGCCAATGGAGAGGCATGGCAGAAGTTTAATGAAATACATTCCTACTTCGTGTAAAAGATATGCAATATAAGTTGGACTTGTCATACGATGGTTTCAACCCATTCAAGCACATGAATTCCAACCACAGTGTATGGCCAGTGTTTACTCATGTTTACAACCTTCCACTATGGATGTGTATGAAAAAATTCTTCGCTTTCATGACAGTGCTCATCCCTAGATTGATGAAGATAGAAAATGACATTAATGTCTATTTGCAGCCTCTTTCTGTCAAGCTGAAATAGTTGTGGAGCATTCAAGGTGTTCCAACTTTTGATACTTTGATGAATGAGTCATTCTCCTTGCGCGCGGCGCTTGTGTAGATAATAAATAACTTTTCAGCTTATACCCTAATGTCAGATTAGAGCACGAAAGATGAGCTAGCGTGCTCGATTTGAAAAAAAATATCTGGATAAAAAAATTGACATATCAGAGGAGCTTTAGCTTTATGGGGCATCGACGTTTTCTCCGTCAAAAGCATCCATACAAAAGGGATGCATGCTCCTTCGATGGCACTATTGAAAAAGATGAGGTACCTAATCGGATGTCTGGAAGTGAGCTGTTGAGAGAGTTGGATGGTCTCGGTGTTGAATTTGAAAAAGATGATCCGATTGGTGATAAAAAAAAGAAACATCGATCAAAGGCAGATGACACATACTTTAATTGAAGAAAAAAAAGCATATTCTTTAACTTGCCATGTTGGGAGACAAACTTTTTGCGCTACTACTTAGATGTCATGCACAATAGAAAGAATGTGTGTAAGCTCCTATGGGGAATGATTTTGAACATCAAGGATAAGATCAAGGATGACTTAAATTTTTTGTTTGACTTGAAAGAATGAGATATTAGGAGATCACTCCATCCGAAACTGATAGGGGGAGAACAGTGGAGGCTTCCTCATGCATGTTATATTATAAATGCCTCCGAACGATCCATATTTTTTCATGTGTTGGAGAACATAAAGGTTCCAGATGGGTACTTAAGCAACATATCAAAGTGTGTAATAACAAAGATGTCAAACTTGGTGGATTGAAGACTCATGATTATCATATGTTGATGCAGGAGTTCATCCCAATAGCTATTTGCCGTATGTTGCCAAAAAATATGAGAATGAATGTTATTCATCTTTGCAACTTCTACAGAGATATTTGTGTGAAGAGGTTACTTAAGAAAGATGTGAAAAAAAAAGGCAAGGGCGGTGACTATATTATGTGATTTGGAGAAGATATGTCCATTATCATTTTTTACAGTTATGATGCATCTCATCATGCAACTTGTGGAAGAAGTTGTACTTGAAGGCCCAATGTACTGCTGATGGATGTACCCCATCAAGAAAAATATTCAAACACGAAATCTTATATAAGGAATATGAATCGCTCGGAGGGATCCATAGTAGAAGGTTATTTGGGTCAAGAGGATATGAATTTTTATATCATGTACTTAAACAAACTCGAGACACATTGTCACCGATCAATGAAGAATCAGAATGATCAATATAAGCTAATTGAGCCTGTATTTGAGTCCATTCTACAGTCAGGTGGACTTTCCATTTCATACTGCCTCATTGATTTCAGCCTTGAGAAAAAAGATAAGGCGCACCATTACATGCTGTTCAATTGTGATGTCATTGAGCCATACATAAGGTGAGTCACTCAACCTTATTTATTTTTTATTATTTAGAAAAAAATATCTCATTACACCTAAATTTGTTCTTTATGCATGTAGCAAACACAAGGAGGTCATAAGAATAAAATATGATGCTCTAAGTATGCAGAAAAAAGAGAAAATACACAGTAAAGAGTTTCCTGAGTGGTTCAAAGATCATGTAAGTGAGTACATATTTCTACCTCGTATACTTTATTTGGACATGTTTACTAATTAGTTGTCATTTTCTTAGATGTGGAGATTACCACTCGGTGATGCGAGCCCTAAAGTACGTGCTCTTTCAATGAAACCTAATTATATTGTGTGTGAGTACAAACAGCTCATCATTAACGGCTATAGATTCAATATTCATAGCCGATCTGTAAATATGGCAATACAAAATAGTAGCATGATATTGAGCACCACCATTGGGTGCTATGCTAGTTCGAGGGATTCACAACCTCGTATGGAGGATCTGAGCTATTATGGGGTTGTAGAGAAGATAGTCATTTTGGATTACTATTTTAAAAGGAGGGTTGCATTATTGAAATGCAATTGGTTTGACATCTTATCTCAGTTAGAGATAAAGATCGTTAAGTACAGTTTGACTCTCATCAATATGCAACACTATCTCTGCACTGAAGAACCATATATACTTGCCTCTCAAGCTAGTCAAATCTTCTACATTAGTGATCCCTTGGAGCCTCAATGGGGTGTTGTTGTGAAGATGGTGCCTAGGCATATCTTTGATGATACCGAGGTTGATGACGATGTTGGACCATGTATACAAATTGTTCCTCTAAGATAAAACTTATTTGGTGTTATAGAAGTTTCAGATACATTTGTCAGGAGCGATGGTGATGTCCACATTATAGATGCCACTAGGCGATGAGTTCAATATCTTGGTATAAATATTAGTATTTATTTATTGATGCTCTACTAATATTATTGTTCAACAATATATTATATTGGTTAATTTTCATTAACATTGCAGGTCATGATGGCATCGAAACACCATCTAGCTTTCACCCCCACCCCTCGACGGGCTATGCGGAGCTCTACATCTGAGCTGTTGTCGGAGCATACTTCATCCACCTCTACATCGGCTTCAGCTTCACAGGCACCATTGGCTTCTGAGCCTCCACCGACAGCCACATCTCCAGCACATACTCTACCCATCGATGAGGCTCCACCGGCATCTACGTTGCACGATCTCAGTGAGAATAGATTTTCATTGTATCAATTATTTATTTATTGTATAGTTATTGCATATTTTTATATATTCATAATGTATTTTCATTGTAAGTGCATCATCTAGTAGGATATTTTATGGTTCCACATGCATGCCGCATGTGTGAAACCACCAACATCAAGTCATGGTAGAGTACGATCTGGAGGGGAGGCCAGTAGGGTAGATCACATGGGAGTTGTATTCTTTTTTTGGAGTGCTTGTGAGACGGTCCGACATCATTTTCATACTACCTGTAAACTGGCGATTGATGGATGCTGGTGTCAAGGACCAAGTGTCGGAGGAGATTTGGGTAAGTGTATCTTAATTATATAGACGCATATGATATGTTTACACTATGTTTGTCTAGAATAATTTCGTAACTGACTTCTGATAACTTTATGCAGAGGAGGTATGATTTTTTTGATCATGAGAGGGCTCGAGATGTCTGACTGTAGAAGATTGGAGAGTTGTATCGGAACTACAAGGTCAAACTCCACAGAGGGTGGCTAGAGCACCATAGGGACACTGAGGAGGAGCTTGTTCCTTGGATCCAAGACTGTCCCTTGAGTCAGTGGAAGGGGATGGTCAGACATTGGAAGAGCCAGAAGTTTCAGGTTTAATTTATAACTTATGAATTTTTTATTATACTAATAATTATATTTGATTTTAATTTATGTAATTTAAATTCTTTTTAGGTTGCCTCCTGTCAAAATTGGAAGAATCAGACTGCTCAGGAGTATACACACTCTCAGCCATGAGTCTATGGCCAGTCGTTTGCATAGAGAGAAAATAAATTCTGACCCTTAGTTTATATTGAATTATTAATTTTTTGTATGTTTCTAATAAGCTGATTGATTATTATAGCTGATGAGAGAGGGGGTGATGCCCACCCATAGCATAATTTTTCGATCCTGTCGTACGGACAAGAAGGGCAGACTGATGAACACTGCGATCGCAAGGTTTTGTAAGTAATAACTAGAGTATGATTAGTATGATTAGTATTATAGCATTTCTTATGAGATTTTATTTGAATTTGCAATTACAGGAGCAGTTTGATGTGCTTACGAGTGAGGGTCCGGACACTTCTGGTCCCTATGACCATCTGTCTTAGGTCTTGGGACTTGAGCACTCTGGAAGGATTCGTTGCAGGCCCGAACATACACCGACGAGTTACTGGTCTGAGGCAAGCTTCTCCTCACATGCTTCTGGGATTGTCAGTCGGGAGCAGCTTGACAAGGCTTTGGCACAGGCAGCTCAGACTCAGGAGCACGCATCTCAAGCTGAGGAGCACGTATTTTAGCTACAGAGCGTCATGTCTGCTATGGTGATACAGCTCTTTGCTTATTTTGGAGCTTATTTTTCTAGCATTTAGGATATGTTGGCCAGCGTTTCAGCTCTAGCTTTAGCCCCTCTAGCTCCTACAGCTCCTGCTTCATCCCCTCTCGATAATGACGAGATGCTTGAAGAGAAAGATTTAAATTTAGTAGATTTTTAATGTATTTTATTTTTATTTAAAAATATTGTAATAAAATTTGATCAGTAATAAAATTTGAGTATTTGAGACATATTCCTGCATTATTATTGAGTTTTATGTGAAACTTTTGGTTCTTTCAAGTTTTAATTTGAGCAATTATATATTGAACTGCGTTTATTAGGTAAAAAAAAGATAAAAAAATAAATTTATATTTTTTTTGCTGTCCAACAGTCTATGGTAGTGATTGCGCAATCACTGTCGTATATGTACCAACCACTGTCATATATCTGTGCCAACTGCTGCCATAATCTATGATAGTGGTTCAATAACCGCTGTCATAATCTACAACAGCGATTATAATAGCGATTTTCTACCTGCTGTTAGAGGATCTATAGCAACAGTTTCTAAACCGCTGCTATAGAAGCTATAGTAGTGGTTTAGGAACTGCTACTGTAAAAGCTATAGTAGTGGTTTAGGAACCACTGATTTAGATTTTATAACAGCGGTTTAAGAACCACTACTATAGATGCTATAGCAGTAGTTTACCAACCGCTGCTATATACCACTGTGATAGATCCGGTTTTAACAGCAATTTAATAATCGCTGCTATACCTATGTACGGCAGTGGTTACCATAACCGCTGCAATAATCACTGTCATAGATCTACGGCGATGATGATAGTAGCAGTGGTTATGAATCTGTTGCCATAAGATATGACAGTGATTTTTTTGACTACGACAGTAATTTTAAATCGCTGCTGTAGCCCTGTCCTATAGTAACGAGCAGCAATATACATATCATTTATAATTTCTACCCTTTCTAAAATAATTATTAAAAGGGTGTCAATTTCTCAATCTCAGGCACCCTAAACCCCCCCCCCCCCCCACACCAAAACCACATTGGAGAACTAAATACACATTACCTTTCCCTCCACAAGTTTATCCACAAATACTGTCGCCTTTTCATCACCTTGATTTGTCTCCAAAAGGGAAGTTAGTCACCATGAGTAAATGTGCTCTCCTTTGTAGGAAGGGATGGCAATCACTGGACCGTTATGATGAGGTCGTGAACCTAGAGGTTGTGCTGGGTTTGGGCTTGGATTGGAGAGGAGGGATATGAACAGGGAATGAACAGGATGTGTTTGTCAACAAGGGTCCTTGAGAACATGGCATAGTAAGAGGGTGATGAGATAACTAAATATAGATGAAGCTTTCCAATTCGTGCCAAGGCCGTTGTCTGAAAAATCGGTGCGGTAGGCGGATCTTCTATAGTCGGCCCGGCCCAAGGCAACTCTTGGACGGAGTGGTGAATTGAGGGTATTTTTTATCCTCCCTCCTCAACAGTCTTGTTAATAAATGCATTGGGCATTTCTTAAGAATGTTTTACTTCATTTTGAATTTTTTGTGTTAGACTGACGTAATAAATAACCTTGCCAGGACACCATGAAAGGTCTAGAGGAACAATTAATATCATTTCTTAATATATTTCTAGAATAATACCTAGTATTCCATTTACAAGAAAACAATTCAGAAAATCATCTGTGAAAAGATAGAGGAAATTGATAATTTTCTTCCACGAGACATGGGTAACATCCATACCGTCGAAGTTTCTCAGCAAAGAAAAGAAAATTACAGCTCGTACTTGCAACCATGGATTTCACCTGCATCTTTTCATAAATAAATAGTTTATTTTTTTTTATAATATCAACTATTGGATAGTGTAATGACTATTTTAAGATCTATACAGATATATGAAAAAAAATTTAAAACATTTTGAAAATTATATGAGGCATGATGCAATGGTTGATATTGTGAAATAGGATTAATCATTCCTTCGCACGAAAGATACATTCCGAAACCTACAACTTGGGGGGGGGGGGGCGTGGTGTAGAAGGTGACTTATCGTGATTGCTAGGAAGTCTCTCCCTCATCTAAATTTTTCTTCCAAGATGAGATGGTTGACGTGAGAAAATGTCTCGATGGTTTGTTTTGTATGTCACGGATCTAGATTTTTTTAACACCTTCCCCGACTTCGAATGGATGGACCAAGATCATTCGGATTTAGAAACTTCAGCAGCGATTGACCTTTTACCTCGAACTGTAGTGTTGCCCGTTTAAAACGGTGATTTTGCGACAACAGTATTGGGTAGTTGGCTACTGTTTGATTGGTCAAAGGAGCTATTTCCACCAGGTCTTCGTTGGTGGAACAAGTCCAACAAACAGCGGTACGTTTCTTCCAGACACAACTAAGGACATCATAGTGGACCTACATTTCCTAATGCGTGCGAAGCTCTTGTTGGCATTTTGTCGCTCTTATTTGGCCAGGATACGCAGTCAAGTCTATCTAAAATTTAGAAGGCATTTTTCCTAGACTTGGCCCATTGACCTTTCCACTCGAGCTGTGACAAACAATTAACCCACACGTTAGTTCCTTGAAGAGAGACATTGCCCGACATATGACCAAAACTATCATCCAACTGGATGTCCACACAACTATGAATGCGCGTGTGGACATCCAGTAGCTCTCATGGTTCATATTTGCCTTGACTTGCGTGTGAACACAGATCACGAAGTATTATTGCTGTTTGTATGAACTCACGAACTTTACTGCATGTGTAGGATATCATGTCGTGCTAAATTCACACATTATTAGACGTAAAACTCAGTTCACCATTAGACGTCTAAAATTTCAACCTATGAGCTAGTCATCAGCTATGGTGCCTTGCAATAGACGACGCCCAAGTAGAGGATAAGCATTTGGATACCATTCCTTCCACCACAGGAATAGACACTCACCCGTTCAACGTCCACCAATCAACGGCACAGATGACATCAGCGGTGGAGGAATATGAAAAAGGAATGGCATCGAAATCTCATCTTCCATCATCTCGCCATTCTGATTGAACAGCCACCAATCAACGGCACAGATGCTCCCACCCACGTTGGGAGAAATATCAACGTTCGCCCGGCCAAATGATCCAGCACCCAACGACGAAAACTACAGAAAAATGAAAGGTAGAATCGCAACCCGACGTCCACGTGGGTGCCATCATTGACGGACGGATCGGTTGCCTTACCTCATCTAACTGACGTCATCCATCCAAAACGGGCGACGTCATCCATCACAAACGGGCGACGTCATCATGGTGGCGTGTCGTGACCAACACCGTCGTCGTTCTTTAATATCTCTAGCCCAACCCACCCCAGAGCAGCACCTTCAAGAAAAGGGGCCAAGAAACTTAACGGCAGGAGTTGGAATGGAGACGGCAACAAGGAAACGGCCGGCGGAAGGGGGCGAGGAGGCCAGGAGAACGAAGGCGCGAGGTGGGGAGGAGGAGATGGAGGAGACGGATCGATCGGTAACCGACGACAAGGTGGATGAGTTCTTCGCCATTCTCAGCCGTATTCGCGAGGCGACGAGGTGCTTCCCCGTGAGGGACGGTAACGGCGGCGTCCGAAGAAGGTCGACGGCTGCGGAGGGGCTGTGGAGGTGGCAGCCGAGGTTCCAGAGGGAGGACTTCGAGGATGCCAGCGGCGTTAGAGATGACGGGAGGTGGAGGGGAACGGAGGATGTGGCGAGCGGCGGAGAGTTGGTGGAGGAGGAAAGGGTGGCGGAGAACACGATCCCGGGACGCCTCGATTTGAACGCCGACCCGGCCAGCGAAGCACCGGGTCTCGGGAGCATGAGCGGTGACTCTACCGCGCCCGTCGCAACTTAGATCCGGTTGATGCGGACTCCTTGCGGTGTGCGGCCGGCGGTACTCTTACCGATGTCACCGTTGCGCAAATGGCGCCTCCATCCCCTCCTGCTTCCTGGAAGTTTCCTTCTTTTCTTTTCTTTCCTTTTTCTTCTTTTTGTTTGTGTGTTTTCTGCTGAGAGTTTTTAGCACCGTTCGTTGTGGCCCTTGGTGTCTGTTATATTTTATAGTGCATATGAAAAAAGAACAACTGTTACTTGCTTTGGTGCCTGTTATACTTTATGGAGCATATGTAAAAGGAACAACTGTTACTTGCTTTTGTTTCCGAACGTTTTGCTACCACGTCGATGTTGAGGTTGTACGTCCAAATGTATTACAATCTAAAACCACCACAGAGTTCTGTCTAATTTAATTAACTAAGGGGGATACAGGAATGCCAATAGACCTCTCATGTGCAGATTGCAGAAGCGATGCACTGACATTTGGATCAGAGTTGCAATATGTTTATGTACAAAATAAGTAGAATATTTTAATTAAATGAAAGAATATTTGAATAATTTGGGTTTTAGCTCCTAGAAAGTCTTGATATTGCAAGATTTATATCTTCTATATTTTAGGAGCGTACGATTCATTTAAATATGCTCTTTAGCCAAGGAATATATATATATATATATATATATATATATATATATATATATATATATGTCATTTATTTTAACGATTTTTTCTGAATTATGTAGAAAGGCGTAAAATTGAAGTCTCAGATTTTTTTAGCCACCAAAGATCTGCCAATGATGATGGGATGGACGAACACAGCTGCCTAATAGTTATCTCTATTTTAACCGCATGGAAACTTATGGTGGTTATTTCGCGCACGTTATAACCTCCCTCTCATACAACCCAAGGCACGCCAAGCCATTCATTTTCACTACGTTAGACACGCAATTCACGTTCATAGATGATGTGCTGGTGCTCAGGGAAGCATAGGACCGCAACTACACATTCAATTATTGATACGTACGTGTATCTACTTGGAAATAATTTACATTATTTAAAATAAGGGAAAGGCCAAAGAATATTTCTTCCAAGAACGTCGTACGATTGTTTACCAGAAACAAAAAAAAAACAAAGTACGATTAAGCATTAAACAGCTTTACAAAAATCACGAGATGCTTGTGTACGGTGACATCAGCTTGCAACCAGGTCAGGGCCGCAAATTTCCAAAAGGAAAACAAAAGGTCATAATTAATAAAAAGAAAAGCGGTTGCCATTAAACCTAAGGAGAATATATTTGCAGGCAATGGAGCAGTTGATCTACCCTACCCTCACCCTAAGCAATGCACTTGGCACTGCACCAACCATTCACGAAGCGGTGCATGGATTCGCGCGGGGACCCACAACATGGAAGAGCGGGAAGTTTCGTGGGGCTGACACCGCCACCACGCTGCACGTTTGACAAGGTCACCGTACGAAACCGGGTCTCTTTGCGCATTAATGCCAGGTGGGGTGGGTTATTTTACCGAGACCTTGACCGCTCTCGAGGCCGGAGGTCTTTCCTTGGTACTACTGCGGGGCCCAGCGATCGACTGGTGACACCTATCAGCGTCACTTTGACACCGTAGGCAGGGGCGGTCGCACGTCATTGTCTTCGAGCTCTAGTTGTGCGCGTTTTCTCGGTGATAACTGTGATTATTTCTCGGGAGTTTCTCGCCCAGTCACCAACGGTTCCGGTTGCATCTTTCGCGCGAAGAAGGATTGATCTCATTTTCCAAACGTCAACCGTTGGATCGCGCCTTGCACAGATTGCAAAGCACTCCAATCGCTCTGCACCTGCTTGCCAAGCTCTCCAAGTGGATGTTACGAGATCTAACGGTTGATGTCGCGAAGGAAAGGGATTCATTCTTTCGCGCGAAAGATACAACACGAACCCGTCCCGAAATGGCGTTAAGACTTAGCTGTGTTTTTGTGGGAAAGTTTTTTTCCAATGCCTTGATGATGACCGATCGTCATGCGTGAACACGTGATGGCAACGCGTGGTAGGTGACGAGATCAAATTAAAATATTGCTGATGATTCCCTCGAAGTTTTGGGTTGCTTTTGATGTATCAGCGGATAATTTTGAAAGTTTATATGAATTATTCGAAAAATAAATTATTATTATTAAATTATTAATAATATTAATTATTATTTTTGATATATATAGATAATATTATTATTGAAGTAAGTCAATTGATCTCTGATTTCGATTTTATATCGATCGCATGAACATATTACACTGACTCACAATCGACTAACCAATCAATAATCGATTATTATCAACCAATAACAGAACTCATTTAATCTTCGATCGAAGACCATCAGTATATCAGAGTCAGAGTTACGGACCGATACTCATTCGGATCTCCAAGACTATCGATTTATCAATATTACCGACATATAGTCGGCCTACCTTCTCAACACATCCTAACCGTTATGAATGGTCATTGACTACGTGTCACGATCATTAATGGGAATAAACAGCCCACTAACTCTACGATTATAGTCCAATAATTTAGCATAACTTCACGATTATGCTCCGATAATTTAGCATCATAAAAAGCGAAACTACGTACTCGACGGTTACATCAGAATCATCTATAAAATGGAGGTAAACGAACAGCACGGATTTGACAATTATGGGCAAAAACTCTATCGTTTTAAATACTCTTTACCTACTGTTCACCAACCCCCTCTCTGACTCAAGCATCGAAGGGTCTCCGCCGGATACAACTCTGATCTGTGAGGACTTTATCTTGCAGGTGCTCTTTACCGGCGACAAGTCACAAGAGATTGACCGTAACAGATTGACACACCAGATAGGGGGGACTACAGTCAACCATGCATGCCAAGAACCAGAGCACAACATTCGATTGGATCGGTGAGGCAGTCTTCCCATCGGAAAGATGTTCCTCTCCCACCTCCGGTGGTAGAGCTCAGTTCCTCACGTCCTGTGGTCACCATGAACGCACAGATTACTGTACTTATGCAACAAATAAAAGTTTTGATGGAGGCGGATCGAAGCCTCCAGCAGCAACAAATTCAGTAACAGCAGCTGGTGCTAGTGGAGCAACAGGTGGCCCAGTCAGTGCCATATAGGCATAGCCGCCATCCTCCACGGCCTCACCCTCCTCATCTCTAGAGCGACTGTCTCGACACTCTCATCGAGATGGGGCATCTACATTCTCGGCACTTTCACCGTGCCATCCATCATTCGCAGCATTCTCTCTCTCTCTTTCTTGTGCATACAGTATCAAAAAGGAGAAACGACCGCGGACACCTTCTGCTTCTTCTTCCTCGAACTCTTCAGGGGGTTCTACCCCTGAAGTTTTCCAGTAATGACGACTCGACAACTATGAACGTAAGTTAAGAGAAATTGATTGCCAGCTCATCCGACTTTAGGTAGAAGGTCGGAAGTCTTTCAATGACTATGACTTCCACACTGTCCAGCCTTTCTCTCGACACATCTTGGATGAACTGATTCTCTCTCGATTCAAGATACCGCAGATGGAGTCATACGATGGCTTCACTGACCCAATCGATCATTTCGAGAGCTATAAGGCTTTCATAATGATCTAGGAGGCAATCGATGTCCTCTTATGCATTGACTTTTCGACAACTCTTCAGAAGGCTGCTCGAGCCTGGTATTTCGGACTTCAATCGGAGAGCATTAACTCTTTCAAACAGCTTGTACATTCTTTCGTGGTCTACTTCAACATAAATTGAAGGCTGTCATGGACATCTGATAGTCTCTTCTCAATCAAGCAAGGTGAGACAGAGACATTGAGGGACTTTGTGGCTCGCTTCGATGCGACCACACTTGAGGTTAGAGATCTCAACGAAGACATGGCTATATCGGCTATGAAAAAGGGTTTGAGGAGATCGGGATTCACCTACTCTCTAGACAAGACTCTCCCTCGGACTTATGCTAAACTTTTGGAGGGCGCATATAAATACATTCATGCGGATGAAGCTACTTCTGACCGATGCCAAACAGATGAAAAAAGTCAGAAGAAGAAACAAAAAAAAAGTGAAGCTCCAGCCGAATCAAATAGGCCGATTGTCGATAAAAGAGATTCACTTCGATGGCGGAGTCCGAAGCTGAATAATTATGGCAGGTATGACTCCTACACTCCTCTCTCTGCTCCCCGTGCATAGATCCTGATGGAGATTGAAGGAGAAGAGTACTTACGACACCCCTCACCAATAAAAGCACTATCAAGGAGTCGAGATAGGAAGAAGTACTATCGGTTCCATCGTGATCACAGTCACGATACTGAATAGTGCATCCAGATCAGGGATGAGATAGAGGTCTTGATTCGATGAGGCTATCTCGAGATATTCTGACGTGATCTTCCAACTCAACCTGCTACCAACCAACAACCTCAGCCGCAAGCTAAAGAGACACTCAACAATTGATCAACGATGGGAGTAATCAACATGATCTCCGGATGACAGAAGAATTGGGGGGCAACTTTTGAAGAAGAGTCGACAAAGAAACGATGACTCGACAATATAATAACTTTTTCGGAAGAAGATATTCGGAGAATACAAAATCTCCATGATGATGCTGTCATTGTTTTGGCAACGATAGCAAATTATGATGTAAAAAAAAATTTAGTGGATAATGAAAGCTCGATGGATGTTTTATTTTACTTGACTTTCTCTCGAATGCGACTACCAACTGATCAATTTAGAAGAGTCTCGACGCCATTGATCGGTTTTACAGAAGATGTAGTCGTTGTGGAAGAAGAAATCACTCTCCTATTAATCGCAGGAAATGAACCACAATAAAGTACTGTTCTCGTGATATTCATGATTGTCTGAGTTTTTTCGACTTATAATGCCATACTCGGACGACCTGATCTAAATGCTTTGAGAGCAGTAGTTTCGACTTATCATCTTTTAGTCTGATTTTTGATAAGAAATGGAGTCGTAGAGATGCATGGAGATCAACAACTTGTCCGATACTGTTTTCTAGTTTTCACACAAAATAATCAACTCGAAGACTCTTTGTCAGTTGATAAATTAGATCAAAAAAAAAATAAAGAAAGGGGTGAACCAGCTGAACAACTGATTTTCATCCCATTAAAAGAAGATCCTAAAAAGACCGTCCAAATACGATCACAGCTGCCTGATTCAGAGCGATAGCGGCTAATAAACCTGCTCAGAGCAAATGTCGACATTTTTGCTTGGTCGGCTACTAATATACCAGGCATTTCTCTGGAAGTAATAATCTATCGGTTAAATATTGATCCAAAGGTTAAGCCGATGAGATAAAAGAAAAGGCCTTTTGCTCCTGAAAGACAGAAGGTCATTGATGAAGAGGTCGACAAGCTCCTCGCAGTTGGCTTCATCAGAGAAGCTATCTATCCTGATTGGCTCACCAATATAGTGATGGTGAGAAAGGCCAGTAGAAAATGAAGAATCTGTATCGATTACATAAATTTAAACAAAGCTTGTCCGAAGGACAGTTTTTCTTTACCAAAGATTGATCAACTAGTTGATGCGACTTCGAGGCACCGACTCTTAAGCTTCATGGATACCTTTGCAAGCTATAATCAAATTCAGATGGCATCCGAAGATAAGAAGCACATAGCTTTCGTAACTGATAAAGGCATTTACTGCTATAAAGTAATACCTTTAGGTTTAAAAAATATTGGAGCCACATATCAATGGCTAGTCAACAAAATCTTTAAGACACAAATCAGGTGAAATATAGGAGTGTATGTAGACGACATGCTGGTGAAAAGTCCTCAAACTACTGATCATGTTTGGGATCTGAAAGAAGTCTTCAGCATATTTTGATGATATCAGATGAAGTTGAACCCGACAAAATGTGTGTTCGGAGTAATTTCTGAGAAGTTTCTCAAATTTTTTATGTCCCAACGAGGAATCGAGATTAATCCCAAGAAAATAAAGGCTATCATCAACATGAAGCATCCTAGCTCCAAAAAAGAGATACAACAGCTCAACGGAAGGATCGCCGTACTCAACCGATTCATATCAAGGTCGGTAGAAAGATGCTTGCCTTTCTTTAAGATCTTGAGGCAATCGAATGATTTCATATGGTCAGATGAGTGTGGATAATCTTTCGAAGACCTAAAAGGATATTTAACATCTCCACCGCTGCTTACAAAATTAAAGATCAGAGAAATTTTATATCTCTACTTAGCGACATCGATAAAGGCAGTTAGTTCGGTACTTGTCCAGAAGGATGAAAACTGAATTCAACGACCAATCTACTACACTAGCAAGGTGCTTCATAATACCGAAGTGAGATATTCAAAAATAAAGAAAATGATCTACACTCTAATCATATCATCACAACTTCGTCTATACTTTCAAGCACACCCTATTGTCGTCTTGACAGATCAGCCATTGAAGGTAATATTACACCGACCTGATACGTCGGGTCGAATGGCAAAGTGGGTAATAAAGCTTGGCAAATTTGATATACAATATTGCCCACGTCCATCAATGAAAGTGCAAGTTTTGGCCGACTTCGTCGCAGAGTGTACAATACCGAATAATAATCTTGAGGATGAAGTTAATGACAAAATAAAGCAGGCAATGACTCTCGAACCTGACTGGACGTCGATATGGGTGCTACATATAGATGGAGCACCTAATGCATAAGGCAGCAGAGCTGATCTCATCCTCACTAATTCTGAAAGGGTTATTATTGAATATGCCCTTTAATTAAACTTAAAGCTTTGAATAACCAAGCCGAATATGAAGCACTCTTAGCTGACTTAAAAATTATCAAGGAGCTTAATATCAACAGTCTGAAAGTCTTCACCGATTCATAACTAATTGTTGGATAGATTAAGGGTGAGTTTGATGCCCAAGATCCCATTATGATGAAGTATCTTCAGAAGGTGAAAGATCTTATGTCAACTTTAAAATATTTTGAAATCTTTCACATTTCAAGGACAGAAAATGCTCGAGCTGACGCACTTTCATGACTCGCAACCACTTCTTTCAACTCGTTGGATCGGACATTCGTCGAATGCCTTGGACAGTCGAGTATTGATAAAGTCGAGGAAGTACTGCAAATCACTGATGAACCAAGCTGGATGGATCCGATTATCTAGTACTTAATAGATGAAACTCTCTCTATAGATCCTTCAGACGTCAAACGATTTAAATGGATGGCCTCACAATACATTTTGATGAATGACCAATTATACAAGAGGTCGTTCCCTCTTCCCTTATTGAAGTATTTGAGACCGACAGATACTGACTATGTACTCAGAGAAGTTTATGAAAAGATTTGTGAAAATCACTTGGGAACAAATCTCTAGCTTACAAGGTCCTACAACAAGGATATTATTGGCCCACCATGAAGAAAAATATAGCTGAACTTATCCGAAGATATGAACCATGTCAGAAATATACAAATATACAATACCAACCGGTCAGTCAGTTGACATCCATTGTTGCACCATGGCCCTTCGCACAATGGAGAATTGATATACTTGGTTTTTTTCCCCCGACATCTGGTCAGAGAAAGTTCATAGTAGTCACATCGATTACTTCACCAAGTGGGTGAAAGCTGAACCTCTGGTACAAATCATTGAAAGTAAGATGGAAGACTTCATTCAGAAATCAATAATATGCAGATTTAATCTACCATACATCATTATTACTGACAATGATCGATAATTTGATAATCAGAACTTCAAAGAGTTATGTGCAAAATTTTATATTACGCACAAACTCATATCAGTCAGCCATCCACAATCCAATGGAGAGTGGAGGTAACAAATCGAACAATTCATTATGGACTCAAAGTAAGACTGAATGAAGCTAAAGACCTCTAAGTGAAAAAATTATATCCAATTTTATAGGCATACTGATCGACTCCTCACATACCAATGGGAGAATTGCCATTCAATCTGACTTATGAAACAAAAATGATGATCCTACTTGAGATCGGATTACCATCAGCAAGGGTAGAGCAATACAGTGAGCTGAACAATTCAGAATATTAGAGAGCTGATCTAGATCTACTTTCTGAAGTCCGATAATAAGTTCAGATTCGAATGGCAGCATATCGGCAAAGAATAGTCTGGTATTATAATGCAAAAGTCAAGCCGAAGATCTTCCATCCAAGAGTTCTGGTTCTAAGGAAAGCTGAAGTTTCAAGACCTCTGGATTAAAAAAAATTATCTCCAAATTAGGAAGGGCCTTACAGAATAACCAAAATACTTAGACCGGATGCATATCGACTGAAAACCCTTGAGGGAGCAGCTATTCCTTGAACGTGAAATGCTGACAACCTAAAGATGTATTATCAATAAAACTGTTCATATGTACAGTATTCAAATTGAAATATTGAATTTCAGAATCACAAAGCTTCGACTAACTGCAAAGTGATTTTAGACCGATAAATGGATGGTCAATTTCTATCGACTATATTCTAATTTTTTACTATAAAAACTGACATATCGACTATATTTTGACTTTCACTATAAAAGCCAAAATACCGACTATATCTCAATACCAACATATCTCAGTTTTTTACTGTAAAAACCGACCCTAATCGAACGACTATTATGCTGGCTCAGTCTTAACTAAGCAGAATGCTATGCCAATATGACAAATATTGAATTGAAATTATACTGACATGAATTTGGTCGGTCAAAAGATATTCGACTTGTCATCGATTATCAAATAATCAGACGTACTGATCTGACTATGGTCGGTCGAAGGATATTCGACTTATCACCATTTATCCAAATACCTAAAAAGTAAAGTATGTCTATTAATATTCGACTAAAGGATGAATTCTACAAGTATGTTTGGCTTGCCAATCGATATTCGGTAGTTAAATAGTAATGCTACGACATTGCAAACTAATAGAAAAGAGAAAGTTGGTACTTAAAAAAAAATTCTTTCATTCATTCATTGAAAAGAAGATTATAAAATTAGACCGAAGTTCGATTACAAAAATTTTTGATTACAAAAAGAAGACAAAAATACTACACTGGTCACCAGTAATCATCTCCATCTCCTTACTCCGGCGTAGTATCGACGACTGGAAGGTTGTTGCCCAGCTATGCAACCCAAAAGGGCGGGATGAATTGAGTTTCTAAAATTTTAAAGTTAATTTAGAACCACAAGGATTATGTAACAGTAAGCAAGTTATGTGTAGTAAGTGATTTAAGCTAGGTGTAGAAATGAGATGCAAGAATACAAGAAAATAAGGAGATTTAGATAGAGAGCAAGTAAGCACACCACAAACAATCAAGATTTATAGTGGTTTGGTGCCAACCTTGCACCTACATCCACTCCCCAAGTTCCTCTTGAGAATTTAAATCCACTAAAATATATTCAACTAGAATACAACGTCGGTACCTCCGACTCTAGCTATCCCAAGCTAGAATATTTATTTTTCAGATACAAGCCAATCCAATACAATTCGATTCAAAATTTGGATCAATCTATCTAAATTTTGGAACCCTTCCAAAACTAAAAATCAAGATAAAAGCAGAGTATGAGAGTTAATGACAAGAAATATAAGTTTAGCTCCTTTAATGAGTAAATAAAACCTTAAATACACTTTACACAGCAAGGAAGAAGCTTTTCTAATTTTTTTCAAGGTTGTTGAAGACTTGAATGAGCTCTTGAGGGGTTGGTGAACTTGAAATGAAAGCTTCTTTTGCTTAAAAAGGACTTTTTGCTTAAGGCTGAAATGATTGCTTGAAAATCTTATCTTTTTTTCTTTTTCAAGTGCCTTTATATCTTCAATGGATGCTAGAGAGTGATCTAAACTGGATTAGAGCCATTGGAGTATATTAAATGAGTATTAAATACGATCAAAATGAGCTAAAAAACTAGTCGTTATAGAGATTTTTCATCGCAGAGGTCGACTTACAGGATCGACCTCTGCATAGAGGTCGACTCATAGGGTTGACCTCTATGGTACAGAATAAAAAATTACTATTCTGTATCTTTGGCTTGCACAGACAATAGAGGTCGACCCCTAGGGTCGTCCCCTTTGGGTGTGCCAGCCAAAAATAGCATGCCATTCAGCCCCTTTTGATAGGGATCAACTCATAGGGTCTATCCTTTTTTTTAAACTTGATTTTCTCTAAAAATATATTTAAAAAAATATAAAATTACCTTCAATAGATCACAAATCTTCTATTCTTGCTCTTGAAGCTTTTGAATCAGAACTTGATAAAATTATGATTTTGCCCCTGAAATACAATAAATCTTTTTTCAAGTCAAAATCATTAGTAACCCTCTCAAATGTCTTGTAATCATCAAAATTAATTCTTGAAGCAACAATCTCTTTTTTTTTTTATGATGGCAAAATACTTGAGCAAAAGCAAAAATATATATAAAGTATTGATTAAGAATTTCAAATTTATGAAGATGCATCATTAAACATTATAGTCAATTATTTGAATAAAATGCATCATGAGTAGTTTGAAGATTAGTTTAAAAATTGCTTATAAGATAATTTTCTTTGATAAATTTTTTTTAACAATTTTGCTTATTGTTCGATTTTATTTCTTTACTCTCCCTTTTTGACAACATCAACTAAAATCTTAAGAAATTTTGAAAGAAAAATGAAAAAGAATCCCCCTCACTATAGCAATCATAAAGGATATTTCAATTTGCTCATATAGAAGATATTGCCATTCATAGTATTTCATAGCACATATATGAGGTATGTTTCATATCACATAATTAAGATATTTCAATTGATGCCATTTATAAAAATCAATCCAAATGATATTCATAGAAGTTAAAAGCATATATATATATATATATATATATATATATATATATATATATATATATATATATATATATATATATATTGGGACATCAACTCAATCTAATCGTCTGTAAGTCTGACCTCTGAAGGATCTACCCTGCTCCCTGACTGTGGTACAGAAGCATCCCTCCTCACTGACTCTGAAGGATCAGTCTCGTGATCGACATGAACTGAATATCAGGAGATGCTCTGTGATCACGAGGAGATGAAGACGATCCCTTCTCCTCTGCTCTCTTCTCAACACCCTTCGACTAACCATCATCAGTCTTTGAAAAACCTATGTGATGCAGTATGTGGCAGTTGTGTTGGGAATAGTATCCCAAAGTCAATCGTCAGCCTGTTGACGGTTGTGCTCCTTTTGTATTAGTACATGAATTATAAATAAATAAAAGTTATTTTGGTATTTTTTCATCACAAATGTTTCATCTTCTAATGAACTCCTGTGTTGTGGTGAAGTCCTTAGGACTATTTAGACTCGACAAAGGAGGATTTGTCGCTTAGTCCTTAAACATGTTCACGACCAAATGATACATTGTTACCAAGGACGACAACGTTTATCGAGCATAGGTCGTTGTGTGCCATATGGGTTGGTTGTCCTCATAACCAAAGTGTGTGGAGACACTGGTATGGCATACAGGTGAGATGTAATGGTACATCTGCATTGAACGTGACCAACTCCGGAGCTATTTCTGCTGTCAAGATTTGCTCCGATGGGATATGGGTATAAATGTCCCTCCGACCTGAGACTGCCACGGTGACTTGCAAGCAACTCACTACACTTAGGCACTGGACTACCTAAATTTTTAATTCAATGATGGAAGGCTGCTGGGTGTAGTCAAGTACTTGACTTGTCGGTGCGTGTGTCAAGATGGGATTGACCACTCCAGTTTAGGAGCTGTGTGCAGTCGTGTTTCAATTTAGCAAAATCTTGGTCAGGGTAGTCCTAGTGAGGAGTCACAGGACTAATTGAGTTGAGCACGATTCGGATGATATCATCAGGGTTGACAGTTTAACCCTGAGTCGTCCTAAACACAGGGGTCAAAAGGGATGAATTATACGGTAACCATATTCACGTAGGTTCTGAATGTTGCGATTGCGATTATTCGACCTATCCGGTCATCGGGTACCATTGCTAGATGGTCACTTCGATTAGTACAGGAATTGATTCCTGTGCTACCGGCTTAGGTTCGAACCTGCGGGGTCACACACATTAGTGGTTCCTTTCTGATCAGATGGCTGATTATGAGTCTTATGTGTCTGGGACTCTATGATTGAGAATTAGGATTCTCTGATCATGAGTTCCATACATTTTGGGTACCGGGGTCAAAATTTTAAATTTTAAATTTTGAATTTGAAATTTGAACTCTTCGATCAGGGTTTCATATTGATGGTCTCTGATGCCTGATTGCCCATTGGATTTGGACTCAATATTTATGAGAGATTTAATTAGTGATTTGATCGCTAATTAACTTAATTTGATTAAGTAATTATTTTTGGATCAAGTCCAATTGAATTGGATTCAGTTTGGATTGACCCGATTAGGTTAAATATTATCCTAATCGCTAAGGTGGTTTAGTCCCTGATTTGATCAGGGGTTAGGTTTAGTTAATTCTTGATTTGATTAAGATTTTATTGAGCCTAATTAAGCCTAATTAAGTTAGATTTAATTTATTCTAATTGTGCTTAACCTATTTAGATTAGGTTGGCTCAATTAGGTTCAAACCACCTTGACTTTTCTCCCTGCGCCACCTCACTTCTTCTGTGCATATTTAAATTCACGAGAAGCAACTTCTCGTGAATTTTCTCCATGCAGAAGCCATCCCACGCCCACCCTTGTGTGCCAAATATCTGGATAAAAAATAAGTTGGTTAGCCATTCAAATTCAAAAGAAAATTTGAATTTGAATGAGCAACCAACTAATCCATGCGCCATGGTCTTATTTTGTGCACCCCATATTTTATACGAAAAAATATTTCTCGTGTAAACTCTCCACGCACAAATCAACTCACGCCCCTTCTCTTCTCATGCACAAGTGGATAGGGATGAGTTGGTTTTGCATTTGAATTCAAATTTGATTTGAATTCAAATGTGCAACCACTTATCTTTATCCTCTCACGCGGATAAGACACGTTCGACGTTGTTTTAAAAAGAGGAGAAAGGTGAGACGTACGTAGAAATTTTAAGAGAGAAACTTTGGAGTGTGAGGAAAGTTTGTGTGCAAGGTGAATGTCCAAAACTTTTCGAGAGAAAAAGAAAGAAAAGAAAAAAAATTGAGCGCAGGGTTTCTAGTGTGTACCCTAGGGTTTCTACCTAGGGTTTGGGAAGTGAGATTGGTGTGCCACAAGTGTCGTGAGTCCACCAAATTTTAGGGAGAGATCCATCAGCCTCTCAAGCAACCGTGCAAATGATCTGGAGCATCCGAGGAGTCAGCACACATTGATCGAAGGAGTTCGATCAACATCTGCCATCAAAAGGGTGAAATCACGAACTAGCATTCGTGAGGAGCTGATCAGACGGAAGCTTCGTGTGGATGATCTGCAGAGGCTAGATATTTATGTGGCTGTGATGTGATGATCAGAGCCCTCCGACGGTGATCAGATTGTGGAGATCGACTACCCACAAAAGGTGATGTGTTCTGAACACAGTACTGTAAAAGGTTTACTGATTCAAATTTAAATGCATGCTGTTGTATCATATTTAGATCCTAGTGTAGGGTTAATTAGTATTAATTAATGAGATTAATTAATAATTTTACTATAAAATAGTAATTTTGAAAAAGATTTAAAATTACCATTTTGCCCCTGCACTAAATTTTCGCTACAAATGGTATCAGAGCATGGTTCTAGAATATGATATACATATGCATGCATAGATTAAGGTGTAATCTATAAGTTTAAATTTGAAATTCAAAATTCAAAATTCAAAATTCAAAAAAAAAATTAAAATTTAAAAATTAAAATTTGAAATTTGTTAGAAGTTTCAAATTTGAAATTCAAAATTTGAAATTTGAAATTTGGTTGAAATCTCAAATTTGAAATTTGAAATTTAAAATTTGAAATTTAAAATTCAAAATTCAAAATTTAAAATTCAAAGATTGGAAATTCAAAATTTGAAATTTGGTTGAAATCTCAAATTTAAAATTTAAAATTTAAAATTTGAAATTTAAAATTAGAAATTCAAAATTCAAAATTTAAATTTTAAAATTGATATATTTAGATATACTTGATCCAAGTAGCAAGTAATCTAATTGGGTTGGTTGCCATGGCCATCCGGTCATAGGAGAAAAGTAGGGTTTAAAGGCCCTCTCTTCCCATTTGATGGGGTCTCCTATGGCGGTAGGGTGCCGATGTAATTATATCCCATGCCGATGAAGCAGTGAAAGGACTTAATTATATAATTTATCATGAATGTGTTAGATTAGATCTAAAAAAAAATTTATGATTTATTTTGAGTTATTTTATGTTATGAAATGAGCAATAGGATTGCTGTTTATGAATTGTGCTGACCCGTTTGTGAAATGAGTCAACACATTTGGTGAACAAAAAATAAAATCTTTCAAAATTTAAAAATTATTTTCGAAAATATCAAACTCTGACCCATCAGCCCAAGTACTTAATTAAAAGAATTAAGTGTTGTCTAGTAGGTCTAGAATTGTGAATTAAGACCTAAGACAATTGCATAAACTTGTGGGTCAATGGGTTAGATGAATTAGGTCCATAATTGGGTTAGACCTAAGGTTAGCTTAAAAAATAGACTAAATAGAGTAATTGGTCAAATCTAATCAAAAGTTGAATTAGATTAGGTCAAGGATACTCTAGACTCAACTTCAATAGTTGTAGTTGAATGGGTCCATATCTTTAACTAGACCAAGATGGACTTAATTCATGGCTATGCGGTAGAGCCCTATTTACTAAGTTGATCAAAATTAAAACTAATGAATCGGTTGGTGTCTAAGGTAAGTTCGGCAGTTTTGACCAGTGATTCTTAAGCGGGAGCTACTTGCATTGATTCGATCATTGACGAGTTAATGGCAAATCCCCACCACTGATCTCACTTACCTGGCCAATCTGGTAAGTTAGATTTTGATTAGATCATTTGGTGATTAGAGCTCACCCATGTCATTAGGTAAATCAGTGTGACTGATTTAGGTGCTCCTAATGTCAGCTTTAATTAAATCCTTTTTTAATCTGACTTGGTGAAGTCAGTGGGAGGATTGAAATTGGCTGGATGATTTCTTCTCTACTATTCTTTAATAAAATCCTCAAAATTATTAGGTCCCTAAAATGATTAAGTTATAATGATAACTAAGTCATAGTCTCCCATTAAGTGAGTGATAATGAGTCCATTAGTTCAATGATCATTGGAGGCCCAAAGGCCTGGTGCTCATTGGCTAATGGAATTATTATTCATAATATGATAATTTGATTGAGTCTTTTTGATGGTGGTTAGGTTGGCCAGCCAAAGTCGGGCCTGATCATTTATTGGTCCGATTCACTAAATTAAGTCATGTTAATGGTTGGACCTAACCAAATCTTTTCAGTGGAGGCCAAAGCCTACTGATTAGGTTCTGGGGCAAAATCAATTACTAGAAGTTGTTTAGAGAAACAACTGGTTAAGAACCTATCCATAGATGCACATGGGTTGACCAACCAAAGTTGGGCTCGTGTGTAGTCTGTGTGGATTCTAGTGCCCATTAAGAAATTAAAGTAATTCCTCAAATTGGAGGATGAGGCTACCAGTTCGTAAAAATATTGGAAAAAACTTTAGACTAAAGTCCAAGTCTTTAGTATTAATTTATGTACTAATAGAGGTCTCGTTTTTCTTTATGCAGCTATGGCCACTACCCTGTCGCTCCGGTCATTATTAGATAATGACAAGCTCATGGGACCCAATTTCGATAGCTGGTATCGAAAATTAAAAATCGTCCTTGAGTATGAGCGGATCCTTTATGTAGTAACGGATCCAGCACCTGAGGAGCCAGCTCTGAACGCTACTAAGGCGATCCGAGATACTTACTTGAAGTAGCTCAATGACCGCACCACCATTCGATGTATTATGCTGGCAGCAATGAATGACGAGTTCAACCGAAGGTTTGAGAACGCCCAGCCACAGGAGATGCTTCAAATGTTGAACGACTCCTTTGGCACGCCTGACGACATTGAAAGGCACAAAACTAGTTATGTCATTTTCAATGCTCGGATGAGGGATGGGGCCTCAGTCACTGATCATGTACTGTACATGATCGAGATGATTGAACGCCTAAGCAAATTGGGCTTTCCTCTGTACGAGCAGCTCGGTAAGGATGCGATCCTTAATTCCTTGCCCAAGTCCTTCCTCCCTTTCCTTACTCATTTTCGAATGACAAAGCCTGCAGTAAACTACCACGGATTGTTGGGGTTGCTGCAGAACTTTGAGAAGGATCACCAACTCCATAAGGAGTCGGTGAATGTAGTGGGAGGGTCTTCTTCTCGTCGTCAACCCTTTGGGAAGGGGAAGAAGAACAAGAAGAAGAAAAATAAGAAGGTACAATCTCATGCTGGGACAGTAGCACAGGGTCAGACCAAGAAGCGCAAGCACGACCAGAGTCAGGCGGAGTGCTTCTTTTACAAGAAGCATGGGCATTGGAAGAGGAGCTGTCCTCAATACATTGCCTCCCTGGACCCGAACAGGCCAAAGAAGAAGCAAGGTAATTATATGATAACTCCTTGCAACTTTTCGATTTGTGATACTACTGCCTGGGTATTGGATACCGGAAGCCCTTATCATATTTATAATTTGATGCAGGGTCTGCAGGTCAGTAGGAGATTTGATGAAGGTGATAGGTTCCTGAACGTTGGAGATGGAAGCAAAGTTTCAGTTCTAGCTTTAGGAATCATGAGTCTTGTAATCAATTCTCGTAATGTAATTCTGAGTGAATGTCACTATTGTCCCAGTTTTTTATTAAATATTATTTCTGTAGGCCTTTTGGCCATGTACGGTTATGATTTTTTAATAAGAAATATTTGCAATATCATTTTGAATGGTGTTACAATATTTGTTGGACAATTAAATAATAGAATTTACTTACTATCACAGCCTGTTAATGTGGTTCAAAACTTCGGTAAATGCTCTAGAATAGATAATGTGTCAGAAGTCTACCTTTGACACTGTAGGCTAGGTCATATCAATAAGAACAGAATAAACAGGTTGGCTCAAGAAGGAATTCTTGAAGTTAGTGATTGTGAATCACTTCCAACCTGTGAGTCCTGTCTTCTTGGGAAGATGACCAAGTCACCTTTTACTAGAAAAGGTGAGCGAGCCAGTGAACTCTTAGGTCTGGTACATTCTGATGTATGTGGACCCATGAGCTCAAGTGCAAGAGGTAGATTTTTCTACTTCATAACCTTCACAGACGACCTATCTAGGTATGGGTATGTCTATTTAATGAAGCATAAGTCGGAATCATTTGAAATATTCAAACTATTTCGAAATGAGGTAGAAAAATAAACTGGGAAGTGTATTAAAACTCTTCGATCTGATCGAGGAGGTGAATACCTTTCCAATGAGTTTTTGACGTATCTAGAGGAGAATGAGATTCTCTCTCAGTGGACTCCTCCTGGAACACCACAGCATAATGATGTGTCTGAAAGGAGAAATCGGATCCTGTTAGACATGGTTCGATCTATGATGGGGTTTGCTGGTCTGCCGATCTTCCTCTGAGGATATGCGCTCGAATCAACTTGTTACCTTCTAAATAGAGTTCCGAGTAAGTCTGTAGCCAAAATGCCATATGAGATATGGATAGGACGTAAGTTAGTACTCTCGCACCTTAGGGTTTGGGGGTGTCCGGCTTATGTTAAACGTTTAATTACAGACAAGCTTGGACCTAGGTCTGACAAATGTAATTTTATAGGGTACCCAAAAGAGACCAAAGGGTATTATTTCTACCTTGCTGATGAGCAAAAGGTGTTTGTCAGCCTTAAGGCAATTTTTTTAGAAAAGAAGTTCCTTAGTGAAAAAACTGTTGCCTCTAAGGTCGAACTTGACGAAGTTCGACAGGTGGAAAAACCGATACATGTTACTGAACCTGAACCGGATTTGATTAGATCAGATCCGGAGCCCATTGATTATGCACCCTTAAGGCGGTCTGGTAGAGTACCACATCAACCGGACAGATACTATGATTTCTTGGTCCGAGATGGTGATCCTATCGAACTTGATGAAAACGATGAGGATCCGATCACCTACATGGATGCAATGCAGAGACCTGACTCTGAGAAATGGCTAGAGGCCATGAAATCCAAAATGGAGTCCATGAAGGTCAACGATGTGTGGACATTGGTTGACCCACCCGAAAGAGTAAAACCCATAGGGTGTAAGTGGGTCTTCAAAAGGAAGAGGGGCGCAGACGGAAAGGTGAAGACCTATAAAGCCCGTCTGGTTGCCAAGGGATATCGTCAACGTTATGGTATAGACTATGACGAGACATTTTCTCCTGTGGCAATGCTCAAATCCATTCGGATTATGCTTGCGATAGCTGTCCATCTGGACTATGAAATCTGGCAGATGGATGTGAAGACAGCTTTCCTAAACAGAGAGCTGGATGAAGAGGTGTATATGATACAACCTGAAGGGTTCACATCTACAGATGAGTCTAAGGTGTGCAAGCTACAGAGGTCCATTTATGGACTTAAGCAGGCATCTCCGAGTTGGAACATACATTTTGATAGGACGATCAAAACGTATGGCTTCGTTAAGAACGGAGAAGAGCCCTGCATTTATAAGTGGGCTAATAGTTCAGTAGTAGTATTTCTTGTATTGTATGTGGATGACATTCTCTTAATCGGGAATGATGTCCCTGCATTACAAGGAATAAAGATTTGACTATCGTCACAGTTCTCCATGAAGAATCTGGGAGAAGCTTCCTACATCCTAGGGATAAGGATCTATAGGGATAGATCCAAAAAGTTGCTTGGCTTATCCCAGTCCACGTACATTGATACTATGCTGAAAAGGTTCAGCATGAAAAATTCCAAGAAAGACTATCTACCGATAGGCCATGGAAATTCTCTCTCGAGGAGGGATTGTCCGACAACACCTCAAGAGAGAGAGCGTATGGGTAGGATTCCATATGCTTCGGTAGTGGGATCTATCATGTACGCCATGACATGTACACGACCAGATGTGGCATACTCACTAGGGGTAGTGAGTAGATACCAATCTGATCCAGGAGAGAATCACTGGAAGGTTGTTAAAACCATCCTGAAGTATTTAAGAAATACTAAGGACCAGTGGCTTATATATGATGAATCGGACTTGAGACTTATAGGGTTTACAGATTCTAGTTTTCAGTCTGATCGCGATGATAGCAAGAGTGTGTCAGGATTTATTTTTACCCTTAATGGAGGGGCTGTCTGCTGGAAGAGTTCCAAGCAGCACACTGTGGCTGATTCAGTATGCGAGGCGGAGTATATTACTGCATCAGATGCTGCCAAAGAAGCGGTGTGGCTGAAAAAATTCATCACCGAGCTCGGAGTAGCACCCTCCCTTGTTGGTCCAGTTCTGCTGTACTGCGACAGCTCTGGAGCCATTGCTCAGACGAAGGAACCAAAGGCACACCAGCGGACGAAGCATATTCTGCGCCGCTACCATCTCATCTGGGAGATCGTGGATCGAGGTGACGTCGACCTTCAGAAGATCGACAGAAAAGAGAATCTGGCCGACCCATTCACTAAAGCCATTGCAGTGAAGGAGTTCAACGACTCCAAGTCGAAGATGGGTATTAGATACTGCACCGATAGGCTTTAGGCCAAGTGGGAGAATGTTGGGAATAGTGTCCCAAAGTCAATCGTCAGCCTGTTGACGGTTATGCTCCTTTTGTATTAGTACATGAATTATAAATAAATAAAAGTTATTTTGATATTTTTTCATCACAAATGTTTCATCTTCTAATGAACTCCTGTGTTGTGGTGAAGTCCTTAGGACTATTTAGACTCGACAAAGGAGGATTTGTCGCTTAGTCCTTAAACATGTTCGCGATCAAATGATACGTTGTTACCAAGGACGACAACGTTTATCGAGCATAGGTCGTTGTGTGCCATATGGGTTGGTTGTCCTCATAACCAAAGAGTGTGGAGACACTGGTATGGCATACAGGTGAGATGTAATGGTACATCTGCACTGAACGTGACCAACTCCAGAGCTATTTCTACTGTCAAGATTTGCTCCGATGGGATATGGGTATAAATGTCCCTCCAACCTGAGACTGCCGCGGTGACTTGCAAGCAACTCACTGCACTTAGGCACTGGACTACCTGAATTTCTAATTCAATGACGGAAGACTGCTGGGTGTAGTCAAGTACTTGACTTGTCGGTGCGTGTGTCAAGATGGAATTGACCACTCCAGTTTAGGAGCTGTGTACAGTCGTGTTTCAATTTAGCAAAATCTTGGCCAGGATAGTCCTAGTGAGGAGTCACAGGACTAATTGAGTTGAGCACGATTCGGATGATATCATCAGGGTTGACAGTTTAACCCTGAGTCATCCTAAACACAGGGGTCAAAAGGGATGAATTATACGGTAACCATATTCACGTAGGTTCTGAATGTTGCGATTGTGATTATTCAACCTATCCGATCATCGGGTACCATTGCTAGATGGTCACTTCGATTAGTACAGAAATTTGTTCCTGTGCTACCGGTTTAGGTTTGAACCTGCGGGGTCACACACATTAGTGGTTCCTTTCTGATCAGATGGCTGATTATGAGTCTTAGGTGTCTGGGACTCTATGATTGAGAATTAGGATTCTCTGATCATGAGTTCCACACATTTTGGGTACCGGGGTCAAAATTTTGAATTTTAAATTTTGAATTTGAAATTTGAACTCTTTGATCAGGGTTTCATATCGATGGTCTCTGATGCCTGATTGCCCATCGAATTTGGACTCAATATTTATGAAAGATTTAATTAGTAATTTGATCACTAATTAACTCAATTTGATTGAGTAATTATTTTTGGATCAAGTCCAATTGAATTGGATTCAGTTTGGATTGACCCGATTAGGTTAAATGTTGACCTAATCGCTAAGGTGGTTTAATCCCTGATTTGATCAGGGGTTAGATTTAGTTAATTTCCGATTTGATTAAGATTTTATTGAGCCTAATTAAGCCTAATTAAGTTGGATTTAATTTATTCTAATTGTGCTTAACCTATTTAGATTAGGTTGGCTCAATTAGGTTCAAACCACCTTGACTTTTCTCCCTGCGCCACCTCACTTCTTCTGTGCATATTTAAATTCACGAGAAGCAACTTCTCATGAATTTTCTCTACGCAGAAGCCATCCCACGCCCATCCTTGTGCGCCAAATATCTGGATAAAAAATAAGTTGGTTGGCCATTCAAATTCAAAAGAAAGTTTGAATTTGAATGAGCAACCAACTAATCCATGCGCCATGGTCTTATCTTGTGCGCCCCATATTTTACACGAGAAAATATTTCTCGTATAAACTCTCCATGCATAAATCAACTCATGCCCCTTCTCTTCTCACGCACAAGTGGATAGGGATGAGTTGGTTTTGCATTTGAATTCAAATTTGATTTGAATTCAAATGTGCAACCACTTATCTTTATACTCTCACACGGATAAGACACGTTCGACGTTGTTTTAAAAAGAAGAGAAAGGTGGGACGTGCGTAGAAATTTTAGGAGAGAAACTTTGGGGCGTGAGGAAAGTTTGTACGCAAGGTGAAGGTCCAAAACCTTCCGAGAGAAAAAGAAAGAAAAGAAAGAAAATTGAGCGTAGGGTTTCTAGTGTGTACCCTAGGATTTCTACCTAGGATTTGGGAAGTGAGATTGGTGTGCCACGAGTGTCGTGAGTCCACTAAATTTTAGGAAGAGATCCATCAGCCTCTCAAGCAACCGTGCGAACAATCCAGAGCATCCGAGGAGTCAGCACACATTGATCGAAGGAGTTCGATCAATATCTACCATCAAAAGGGTGAAATCACGAACTAGCATTCGTGAGGAGCTGATCAGACGGAAGCTTCGTGTGGATGATCCGCAGAGGCTAGACATTTGTGTGACTGCGACGTGACGATCAGAGCCCCCCGATGGTGATCAGATTATGGTGATCGACTACCCGTAAAAGGTGATGTGTTCTGAACACAGTACTGTAAAAGGTTTACTGATTCAAATTTGAATTTCAAATTTAAATGCATGCTGTTGTATCATATTTAGATCCTAGTGTTGGATTAATTAGTATTAATTAATGAGATTAATTAATAATTTCACTATAAAATAATAATTTTGAAAAAGATTTAAAATTATCATTTTACCCCTGCACTAAATTTTCGCTACAAATGGTATCAGAGCATGGTTCTAGAATATGATATACATATGCATGTGTAGATTAAGGTGTAATCTATAAGTTTAAATTTGAAATTCAAAATTCAAAATTCGAAATTCAAATTTTTTTTTTTTTGAAATTTAAAATTTGAAATTTGTTAGAAGTTTCAAATTTGAAATTCAAAATTTGAAATTCAAAATTCAAAATTTAAAATTCAAAGATTGGAAATTCGAAATTTGAAATTTGGTTGAAATCTCAAATTTGAAATTTAAAATTTGAAATTTAAAATTTGAAATTTAAAATTTAAATTTTGAAATTGGTATATTTAGATATACTTGATCCAAGTAGCAAGTAATCTAATTGGGTTGGTTGCCATGGCCGTCCGGTCATAGGAGAAAAGTAGGGTTTAAAGGCCCTCTCTTCCCATTCGATGGGGTCTCCTATGGCGGTAGGGGTGCCGATGCATTTATATCCCATACTGATGAAGCAGCGAAAGGACTTAATTATAAAATTTATCATGAATGTGTTAAATTAGATCTAAAAGAAAATTTATGATTTATTTTGAGTTATTTTCTGTTATGAAATGAGCAATAGGATTGCTGTTTATGAATTGTGCTGACCCGTTTGTGAAATGAGTCAACACATTTGGTGAACAAAAAATAAAATTTTTTAAAATTTGAAAATTATTTTCGAAATGCCAAACCCTGACCCATCAGCCTAAGTACTTAATTAAAAGAATTAAGTGTTATCTAGTAGGTCTAGAATTATGAATTAAGACCTAAGATAATTGCATAAACTTGTGGGTCAATGGGTTAGATGAATTAGGTCCATAATTTGGTTAGACCTAAGGTTAGCTTAAAAAATGGACTAAATGGAGTAATTGGTCAAATCTAATCAAAAGTTGAATTAGATTAGGTCAAGGATACTCTAGACTCAACTTCAATAGTTGTAGTTGAATGGGTCCATGTCTTTAACTAGACCAAGATGGACTTAATTCATGGCTATGCGGTGGAGCCCTATTTACTAAGTTGATCAAAATTAAAACTAATGAACCGGTTGGTGTCTAAGGTAAGTTCGGCAGTTTTGACCAGTGGTTCTTAAGCGGGAGCTACTCGCATTGATTCGATCATTGACGAGTTAATGGCAAATCCCCACCTCTGATCTTACTTACCTGGCCAATCTGGTAAGTTAGATTTTGATTAGATCACTTGGTGATTAGAGCTCACCCATGTCATTAGGTAAATCAGTGTGACTGATTTAGGTGCTCCTAATGCCAGCTGTTGGTACAAAAATCTGCTTGCGTCGGAGAAGCTGGAGTCGGGGAAGTCGCGGTCGCCGTGGGAACCTGCAAAGGAAGTCTAAACCGGAGATGGGGTTGCTCCGGCAAGACCCTCCGACGCTCAAGTCAGTTCTCTGCCCAACAAGAATGGAGTGCTCGAACGGAGAATTTAACAGAGTTTTGAGATAAGAAATGAGCTTATAGAATAACGTATCTGGGTCCCCCTTTTATAGGCGGAGGAAGCAACGGGTTGATGGCGACGTTTGTAACCGTCTGGCAGTGGACTGCCCAGGGTCAGGCGGAGTTTGCTGCAAAGCGTAGTGGAATGGACCCGTGGCTATCGCGGGGTCGTGCCACGTGGAATCTGCCGCACGAAGTGGGGTGGCGTTTGTCGTCGTGACTGGCCAGTGGATGGGAGAATCACGCAGTATCCGTTGCAGGAGGTGGAGCAGGATCGTGGCCGTTTATCGTGGCTGGTCAGGTAGTAATGGAGCCGCACGGGATCCGCCACAGGGAGGGGAGCAGTGCTACGATCATTACTGCGGCCTGTCAGGGAGTGGTGGGGCTGCGCGGAATCTACCGCAGAAAATGTAGCAGAATCGTGGCCGCGATTGTGGCCTGGGAATGCTGATCTGTCGGCTGAAGTTCGACAGTGATCAGAGTCCGGCCACCGTAGAGGTCCGGACGAAGGCCGTCTGTAGCCGTTGGAATCGAGGACGGAGCCCGGCTCTCATAGAGTTCGGGCAAAGTCTTCCCGCAATCAAGGTTAAAGGCGAAGTCCGGCTCCCGTCGGAGTCCGTCCGGCTCCCGTAGGATTTCGATCACAGTTTGCCTTGCAGCCGTTGGAGTCGAGGACGAAGCTCGGCTCCCGTAGGAGTTCGGACGAAGTTTTCCTACAGTCAAGGTTAAAGGCGAAGTCCGGCTCCCGTAGGAGTCCGGGCGGGGCTTACCAGCAGTTGACGTTGAGGACGGAGCCCGGCTCCCGTGGGAGTCCGAGCGGAGTCTGCTCGCTGCTGAAGTTATCGACGGAGTCCGGCTCCCGTAGGAGTCCGTCCGGCTCCCGTAGGAGTCCGGTCGCAGTCTGCCTTGCAGCCGTTGGAGTCGAGGATGAAGCTCGGCTCCCGCAGGAGTCAGGGCGGAGTTTTTCTGCAGTCAAGGTTAAAGGCGAAGTCCGGCTCCCATAGGAGTTCGGGCGGGGCTTACCAGCAGTTGACGTTGAGGATGGAGTCCGGCTCCCGTGGGAGTCCGGGCAGAGCCGTCCTGTAGTCGATGTCGGCGGCGGAGCCCGGCTCCCGTAGGAGCCCGGGTGGAGTTGTTTTGTAGTCGATGTCGGCGGTGGAGCCCGGCTCCCGTAGGAGTCCGGGCGGAGCCGTCCTGTAGTCGATGTCGGCGGCGGAGCCCGGCTCCCGTAGGAGTCCGGGTGGAGCCGTCCTATAGTCGATGTCGGCGGCGAAGCCCGGCTCCCGTAGGAGCCCGGGTGGAGTTATCCTGTAGTCGATGTCGGCGGTGGAGTCCGGCTCCCGTAGGAGTCCGGGCGGAGTCTTCTTGCGGCTGAAGTTGTTGGAGTTCTCGATGAAGGAGCCCGGCTCCCGTAGGAGCCCGGGCGAAGCTGTCCTGTAGTCGATGTCGGCGGCGGAGCCCGGCTCCCGTAGGAGCCCGGGTGGAGTTGTCCTGTAGTCGATGTCGGCGGCGGAGCCCGACTCCCGTAGGAGTCCGGGCGGAGCCATCCTGTAGTCGATGTCGGCGGCGGAGCCCGGCTCCCGTAGGAGTCCGGGTGGAGCCGTCCTGTAGTCGATGTCGGCGGCGGAGCCCGGCTCCCGTAGGAGCCCGGGTGGAGTTGTCCTATAGTCGATGTCGGCGGTGGAGTCCGCTCCCGTAGGAGTCCGAGCGGAGTCTTCTTGCGGCTGAAGTTGTTGGAGTTCTCGGTGAAGGAGCCCGGCTCCCGTAGGAGCCCGGGCGAAGCTGTCCTGTAGTCGATGTCGGCGGTGGAGCCCGGCTCCCGTAGGAGCCCGGGCGGAGTCTTCTTTAGTCGATGCCACTGAGGACTTCGGCCGTGGGTATTTTATACCCAACACCAGTCCCCCTACTTTCGAGTTTGAATTTCAAACGAAGGAAGTACACAGAGAGAGAGATGGGCACATCCGAAACCGTCCCTTCGAATCCTACGCACTGCCGCCTCCGGATATTTTGGCATTGAATGTGCGCGTGCCGGAGTCTTTTCGAATTGGAGCGGTACGAGGGGACGCTTCAAAATTCCTGCAGGTACACTGGCCTAGGTACGGTGCAATTATGATCCTGCCAACCGTCAGCCGCTTTCAGCCGTCTGTCAGGGGGAGTGGGACACGTGTCGGATGCGGACTGGCCCGGAGGATTCGCGATCATTATGGCGTCGGATCCCAGGGTCTATTTAAACCCGTCCTCCCTCCTTTAGGCGTCCTACTCCATTCCTGAGTTTTTGCTGGTGTCTGTCTTCTCTTCGAGAGTCCTGCTTTAGTGAGCGTCTTCTCGAGCCGTAGGTGCCTCCCGTTTTTCGTCCCTCAGGTCCCTCAGAGTAATATAGGTTAGTGCCAACCTTCCTCTCACCGCCCAGGGGCTTCTTTTCTTATCATTACTTTTGTGCATCCCTCTAAGTTAGTCTTCGGCCTTTCGCTCCCCTTTCGGTCCGTCTTTTTAGGGTCCTTTAGATCCCCCCTTCGAAACTACTCAAAATATCCTCTGGCTCTTCTGCTCCCAGTAGCTCCGAGAGTTCTTCTGCTTCAAACCCCCAGGTTCCCGTCTCTGTGGACGAACCCGCATCCAGAGCTGGGCCTCGCCCGATTTTCGCACCGGGCGTTATTCCATGCTCCTCGACTTCGGAGGAACTCCTTCTGATAAGGGTTCAGTATGGGGTTCCTCCGGAGTACGACCTGGAGCTACCTGGCCCCTCTGATCGGGCCAGCACTCCTCCTTCCGGTCGCTTTTGTTTGTATCAGGAAGCGTTCCGTGCTGGACTCCGGCTTCCGCTTCCTGCCTTTGTCGCTGCCTTCTTCCGCTTCTTGGACATCTCTCTCGCTTCCGTGGCCCCGAATTCCTTTAGGTTTTTGATAGGGTTTCTCTCCCTCTGCCACGTAGTCGAGGTTCAGCCGTCTCTCTCCTTGTTTAGGCATTTTTATACCTTCAAACGCCATCCTTCGACGAAGGACTGGTGGTACTTCTCCCCCCAGTTTGGCAAGAAGGGGTTGCTGAAAGGTACCCCTTCTTTGATTCACAATTGGAAGGAGAAATACCTCTTCGTCCACTGCCCGACCGTGGAACTGGGCCTGCCCCCTTGGGGTTCTTTGAGGGATTCCGTCCGCCGGGCTCCCAGCCTGGGGGAGGACGACCTCCAGGCCGCCCAGAAGCTTCTAACTTATCCCGCTCCTTCCCTTCCTAATCTTCTGAGGGAGCAGCTTCTTTTCAACATCGGCCTGAGCCCTCAGGATCCAGCGAGTATTCATCTTATCTTTTCTTTTCTTGCCTTCCTCTTCTTCTTCTCTTTACTTCTTTTTCCTTCCCACTCTCTTCTTTTTCTTTCTCTTCTTCTTTTTTTTTTTTTAACTCTTGATTGATTGGTGTTGCTTCTTTTTCCCCTTTTTCTTCTTTCTTCTCTTTCTTTTTTTTTTTTTTTTTTTTTAGCAATGGACGCCGAAGCAATGCGGATGCTCGTCAGGGGTATGAGAGCTCAAAAGAGAAAGGGCACGGCGGCCTCCGGATCGGCGAAGAGGGCCAGGGTGGAGGAGACGAGCTTGGCTGCACCCGTCCAGGCAGCCCCGGCCATCGACATTCCTTCAGATGCCGAGCCAGTGGCTCTCCGGGCCTCCTCGAGGAGCCCGCCGACTTGGGCCCCCGCTCCGGGGGTTCGCCCCACGGAGGCGCCCGCCGTGGGGAGGAGGAGGAAATCGGTGGCTCGCAGGGCGAGTAGCCACTGAGCTGCTGTAGACGAGTTCGTCTGCTCTGAGGAGGGATCGGAGAATCCCTTCAACGATAGGGACTTGATCAGGTGGTTGATCGACGGCTGCATCCTGTCCGACGTCGTGGGGAGGATCGACCGCGCCGATCCTGAGCAGCGGGCTTGGGACTCTTTGGGGTCCTTCCTCGAGGTAAACGGATCTTTATTTAAACGGTCACTCGGCCTCTGTCATAATTCTCTATCCATCCTTGCAGATTGGGCACCAGCTCTTTGCCTATATCGAGGCAGTGAGCCGCATGAGGAGGGACATCCTCCAGGCAGAGAAACGCTGCCAAGCCGAGGTTGCCCGCCTCCAAGCGAAGTCGGCTGAAGTAGCCGCCCTCCAGGAGGCCCTGGAAAGAGAGAAGCGGGCCCGGGAGGAGGAGAGGCAGATCTTGGAGGAGTCGGCGAGGAAGGCGGAGGCCGAGGTCGCCCATTTGGTCGAGCAAACTCCGGTCCTGGTCTCAGAGGCCAGGGCCCTTGCGGTGGAGGAATTCAAGGCCTCCGCAGAGATGAGGAACCTGAATGTCCAGTTCGGCCAGGAGGCGTTCACCAAGGGGTTCGAGCTCTGCCAGGAGAAGGTGGCCAGCAAATTCTCCGAGCTCGACCTCGGCTTCCTCGAGGAGTCTGAAGATGAGGCCGGCCCCTCGTCCGCCGCCACCGCGGTCGCAGCCCCCGCACCGAGTTCTCCACCTCCCGCCCCTGAGGTCTGAGACCTCAGATCTTGTGCCCTTATTTCGTCGCAATATTTTCTTTCTGTTTGTCTTCAAAATTATTCAATCAATAAAGTCGAACTTCTTGTTGTGGATGGCTTCTCCCACCCCTTCCTTCTTCTTTCTGCCTTTCTCCTTGCAATGAGTCGTTCTTTGACGCTTTTACCTTCCGATGGCAGTGTGTTGCAGAAGCACTCCCCTTGCCCCTGGGGGTCCCGCTGAAATCGACGATCCAGCGGTTAAAAAAGGAGGTCCTTCACCTGACGAAGAAGTTGAAGAAGTCGGAAGGCGAGCTCCGCAAATCGAGAGAAGGCCATTCTGAAGCCGCCGCTGAGGCCGCCCACTTTCGGAGTCTCCATGTGAAGGCAATTATGGATTACAGCCGGAGGAAAGCGAACTTCGCAAAGGAACTCGAGGAATGCAAGAAAAGTACCAGCGACCGAATTTGGGCTCAAGAAGCCAGGATCAGCGCCTTGAAGGTGGAACTGTCAGCTGCGAAGAGGAAGATCGGCCAGCTGGAAGGAAATTCGTCCCGGCTCTTGGCCCGGGTCGATGATGAATAGAGATGGTCGCAGAAGGTCTCCGACCTTCAGAAGCAGCTTCAAGACGCCGAGATGAGCCACGACGTGCAGCGGGCTAGCTGGCGCAGGCAGGTGAAAGAGTATAAAGGGAGATTCCGGACGGTGGCCGACGAAGTCGTTCGTCTTTAGAGGCAGCAGGCTAACAGGGCGCAGCTTACTTCCGCCCAAGATTCTGAAGAGCTTCAAGCCCTGAGAGGCACTGTTGAGGGGATCTCTGTCTCCCTCGGGGAGAAGACAGCCGAGCTGCAACAAGTGAAGATCCAACTGGCACTTGAGCGGCGGGCCGTCACGGATGCGGAGGCGGAGTCCGAAGTTTTGAGGAAGAGGCATCGAGAGGCGGAGGCCGAGAGCCAGCGACTCCGTCGGACGGTCCAGGACGCGCTGCAGAAGAGGGAAGAGCTAGAAGGAGAAATAGAGAATTTGAGGCAGTCCTGGTTGAGGGATGGAGTAGATAACTCTAGGTCGGAGGGAGCAGGGCCTCCTTAGAGCTCTTTTGTCTTTATGTCTTATCATGTAGTTACTTCTTTTTTGTCGTTTTGTCCTTCTTTCCTTGGCCGTCCTGGCCTTGTAGTGTGTATATCGAAAATGAAAAAAAAGAGCATTTTGTGTTACCTCGTCCATGCGTTGCACTGATATTGTTGTTTGCTGAACCTTTCTTATCGTTTGACTTGTTTGATGTAGACGTCGTCGGGGGGGAGTTTTTTTTCTTCATCCGATCTTGTTAGGCGGCCAGGTTTCGCCACCATTAACCCCCGCTGCAGAAGTCGTGGATGGAGCCCGGCTCCCGTAGGAGTCCGGGCGAAGTCTTCCTTGTAGGCGGAACCCGGCTCCCGTAGGAGTCCGGGTGGAGTCTTCCTTATAGGCGGAACCCGGCTCCCGTAGGAGTTCGGGTGGAGTCTTCCTTGTAGGCGAAATCCGGCTCCCGTAGGAGTCCGGGTGGAGTCTTCCTTGTAGGCGGAACCCGGCTCCCGTAGGAGTCCGGGTGAAGTCTTCCTTATAGGCGGAACCCGGCTCCCGTAGGAGTCCGGGTGAAGTCTTCCTTGTAGGCAGAACCCGGCTCCCGTAGGAGTCCGGGTGAAGTCTTCCTTATAGGCGGAACCCGGCTCCCGTAGGAGTCCGGGTGAAATCTTCCTTATAGGCGGAACCCGGCTCCCGTAGGAGTCCGGGTGAAGTCTTCCTTATAGGCAGAACCCAGCTCCCGTAGGAGTCCGGGTGAAGTCTTCCTTGTAGGCGGAACCCGACTCCCGTAGGAGTCCGGGTGAAGTCTTCCTTGTAGGCGGAATCCGGCTCCCGTAGGAGTCCGGGCCTTCCATTTTGCTCGAGTCGGTGTGAGGTTCTCATCTCGTTACCAGCCTGGTTGCGGGGGCGCGTTAGGGCGCTGCAAGGCCTCTTCCCCCATCCGGTCTAAAAGAACCGAGCCTTCGACTTTGCTCATGTCAGGACAAGGTTCTCCTCCTGTTCCTGACATGGCTGTGGGGGCACATTTGGGCGCTATAAGGCCTCTCCCCCCATCCGGTCTAAAAGAAACGGGCCTTTGACTTTGCTCATGTCAGGACGAGGTTCTCCTCCTGTTCCTGACATGGCTGTGGGGGTGCATTAGGGCATTGTAAGGCCTCTCCCTCCATCCGGTCTAAAAGAACCGGGCCTTTGACTTTGCTCATGTCAGGACGAGGTTCTCCTCCTGTTCCTGACATGGCTGTGGGGGTGCATTAGGGCGTTGTAAGGCCTCTCCCCCCATCCGGTCTAAAAGAACCGGGCCTTTGACTTTGCTCATGTCAGGATGAGGTTCTCCTCCTGTTCCTGACATGGCTGTGGGGGTGCATTAGGGCGTTGTAAGGCCTCTCCCCCCATCCGGTCTAAAAGAACCGGGCCTTTGACTTTGCTCATGTCAGGACGAGGTTCTCCTCCTGTTCCTGACATGGCTGTGTTTTTGGAGGGATCATATCCAGTCATAATACATCCACGCCAGGTGGGAAGGGCACGTTAGGTAGAAAGAAAAGTAGATTCAAGGTGAAATCGTAAGTGATACATTTACAGTTTTCCCGCTCCTCCTTGAGGCCCTTCGGTGATGGAGTCGATGGTCCCGATGGAAGGTCGGTCCCCAGGTTGCTCCTCCCTTTTCTGCGGTTCAGGCTGTGGGAGGGCTCTTGGCCGGTCTCCTCTACCCTCAGGCCTGTGGCGGATGAATCTGTCGAGTCGACCTCGCCGAATGAGCTCCTCGATCTCGTCCTGGAGCTGGATGCATTCTTCGGTGTCGTGGCCGTGGTCGCGGTGGTAGAGGCAGAACTTGTTGGGGTTGCGCTTCCCGAGATGTGTGCGCATCCTCTCCGGCCTAGGGAGCTGCTCCCTGACCTCCATTAATACCTGGGCCTTCGAGGCGTTGAGGGGGGCGTAGTTGCGAAATCTCCCTGGTGGGGAGCCCCGCCGAACCCCACGGTCCGGGCTTCTCTGCCTGCGTGCCCGGGGTGGAGTATGGGCACGCTTATGTCCAGGAGGGGATCGGGAACGCAGTCGGGCTTCCCTTGGCCTTTTCTCAACTGCGGGCTTACTCGAATCTCCCGCTTGACGCTCCCTTGCTGTCTCTTCGTCCTTCATTTTGAAGGCTTCTTCCGCTCGGGCGTATCCTTCAGCCCGAGCCAGTAAATTGGCAAAATCCCTGGGGTACTTCTTCTCCAGGGAGAACAAAAGATCATTCTTCTGAAGGCCACCTTTCAGGGCGGCCATGGCAACTGATTGGTCCAAGTTCCGGACCTCCAACGCCGCGATGTTAAAGCGGTTGACGTAGGCCCGTATGGACTCCCCTTCCCTCTGCTTGATGTTGATGAGGGACTCCGAATTCTTCTGGGGACGCCGGCTGCTGACAAAATGGGCCACAAATTGGTGGCTCATTTGGTCGAAGGAAAAGATGGTACCCGACTTCAAAGCCGAGTACCAGTTCCTCACAGCTCCCTTCAAAGTAGACGGGAAAGTCCGGCATAAGATGGCGTCAGGAGCGTCGTGAAGCAGCATCATCGTCCGGAAGGCCTCCAGATGATCAACCGGGTCCGAAGTCCCGTCGTAGCTTTCGAACTGGGGAAGCTTGAAGTTTGGCGGGATCGGTTCCTGCATGATCATTTGAGAGAAGGGAGGGTCAGTGCAAATATCCTCACCATAAGCGGGGGGTGCGTGGCGGAGTTCTTCAATCCGTCGGTTCATCTCCTGGAGCCTCCGGTCCAGGAAATTCTCTCGACTTCGAGTCTCGAGGGTCCTTTGGCAGAACGGGGGCAGGGATCTTTCAGGGGTGGAGTCGTGATCCGATTGAGGGCTCTCTACCCTCGGATTTGTTTTCCTGGGAAGGATGGGGCGGCTGGCCCAGGTGGCCCGCCCCGCCGTCGGGTTCTGGCATTCCGGAGATGCCCCTTCCGGATGCGCCGATGCCTGCGGTTGCTGCTGCTGCTTTGCTTGTACAGCTTCGACGAGGCCTCTGACCTGCTGTGCCAGCAAGTCAAATTGCTCCGCGCCGACCGCCGCCGCTGGAGGAGGAGGAGGAGGCTGAGAAACAGGAGGGGAGGCCGGAGCCTGAGACCTGGCCGCGGAGGCCGTGGACCGTCGTGTGGACGCCTTGCATGGAGGCATCGAGTGTGGATCCCGCGGGGGAAAACAAGGAGTGGGTGTCGAAGAGACGATCGGAGGTGGCTCCGTTGAACACTCCTTTAAGAACAAGGGTACTGCGGAGGTTCACCCCTTCCTCTAGCGCCAATCCTGTTGGTACAAAAATCTGCTTGCACCGGAGAAGCTGGAGTCGGGGAAGTCGCGGTCGCCATCGGGACCTGCAAAGGAAGTCTAAACCAGAGGTGGGGTTGCTCCGACAAGACCCTCCGACGCTCAAGTCAGTTCTCTGCCCAACAAGAATGGAGTGCTCGAACGGAGAATTTAGCAGAGTTTTGAGATAAGAAATGAGCTTATAGAATAACGTATCTGGGTCCCCCTTTTATAGGCGGAGGAAGCAACGAGTTGATGGCGACGTTTGTAACCGTCTGGCAGTGGACTGCCCAGGGTCAGGCGGAGTTTGCTGCGAAGCGTAGTGGAACGGACCCGTGGCTATCGCGGGGGCGTGCCACGTGGAATCTGCCGCACGAAGTGGGGTGGCGTTTGTCGTCGTGACTGGCCAGTGGATGGGAGAATCGCGCAGTATCCGTTGCAGGAGGTGGAGCAGGATCGTGGCCGTTTATCATGGCTGGTCAGGTAGTAGTAGAGCCGCACGAGATTCACCACAGGGAGGGGAGCAGTGCTGCGATCATTACTGCGGCCTGTCAGGGAGTGGTGGGGCTGCGCGGAATCCGCCGCAGGAAATGTAGCAGAATCGTGGCCGCGATTGTGGCCTGGGAATGCTGATCTGTCGGTTGAAGTTCGGCAGTGGTCAGAGTCCGGCCACCGTAGAGGTCCGGATGAAGGCCGTCTGCAGCCGTTGGAATCGAGGACGGAGCCCGGCTCTCACAGAGTTCGGGCAAAGTCTTCCCGCAATCAAGGTTAAAGGCGAAGTCCGGCTCCCGTCGGAGTCCGTCCGGCTCCCGTAGGATTTCGATCGCAGTCTGTCTTGCAGCCGTTGGAGTCGAGGACGAAGCTCGACTCCCGTAGGAGTTCGGACGAAGTTTTCCTGCAGTCAAGGGTAAAGGCGAAGTCCGACTCCCGTAGGAGTCCGGGCGGGGCTTACCAGCAGTTGACGTTGAGGACGGAGCCCGGCTCCCGTGGGAGTCCGGGCGGAGTCTGCTCGCTGCTGAAGTTATCGGCGGAGTCTGGCTCCCGTAGGAGTCCGTCCGGCTCCCGTAGGAGTCCGGTCGCAGTCTGCCTTGCAGCCGTTGGAGTCGAGGATGAAGCTCGGCTCCCGCAGGAGTCAGGGCGGAGTTTTCCTGCAGTCAAGGTTAAAGGCGAAGTCCGGCTCCCGTAGGAGTCCGGGCGGGGCTTACCAGCAGTTGACGTTGAGGACGGAGTCCGGCTCCCGTGGGAGTCCGGGCGGAGCCGTCCTGTAGTCGATGTCGGCGGCGGAGCCCGGCTCCCGTAGGAGCCCGGGCGGAGTTGTCCTGTAGTCGATGTCGGCGGCGGAGCCCGGCTCCCGTAGGAGCCCGGGCGGAGCCGTCCTGTAGTCGATGTCGGCGGCGGAGCCTGGCTCCCGTAGGAGTCCGGGCGGAGCCGTCCTGTAGTCGATGTCGGCGGCGGAACCCGGCTCCCATAGGAGCCCGGGCGGAGTTGTCCTGTAGTCGATGTCGGCGGCGGAGCCCGGCTCCCGTCGGAGCCCGGGCGGAGTCTTCTTGCGCCTAAAGTTGTTGGAGTTCTCGGTGAAGGAGCCCGGGCGAAGCTGTCCTGTAGTCGATGTCGGCGGCGGAGCCCGACTCCCGTAGGAGCCCGGGCGGAGTCTTCTTTAGTCGATGCCACTGAGGACTTCGACCGTGGGTATTTTATACCCAACACCAGCTTTAATTAAATCATTTTTTAATCTGACTTGGTGAAGTCAGTGGGAGGATTGAAATTGGCTGGATGATTTCTTCTCTACTATTCTTTAATAAAATCTTCAAAATTATTAGGTCCCTAAAATGATTAAGTTATAATGATAATTAAGTCATAGCCTCCCATTAAGTGAGTGATAATGAGTCCATTAGTTCAATGATCATTGGAGGCCCAAAGGCCTGATGCTCATTGGCTAATAAAATTATTATTCATAATATGATAATTTGATTGAGTCTTTCTAATGGTGGTTAGGTTGGCCGGTCAAAGTCGGGCCTGATCATTTATTGGTCCGATTCACTAAATTAAATCATGTTAATGGTTGGACCTAACCAGATCTTTTCAGTGGAGGCCAAAGCCTACTGATTAGGTTCTGGGGCAAAATCAATTACTAGAAGTTGTTTAGAGAAACAACTGGTTAAGAACCTACCCATAGATGCACATGGGTTGACCAACCAAAGTTGGGCTCGTGTGTAGTCTGTGTGGATTCTAGTACCCATTAAGGAATTAAAGTAATTCCTCGAATTGGAGGATGAGGCTACCAGTTCGTAAAAATATTAGAAAAAACTTTAGACTAAAGTCTAAGTCTTTAATATTAATTTATGTACTAATAGAGGTCTCGTTTTTCTTTATGCAGCTATGGCCACTACCCTGTCGCTCCGGTCATTATTAGATAATGACAAGCTCATGGGATCCAATTTCGATAGCTGGTATCGAAAATTGAAAATCATCCTTGAGCATGAGCGGATCCTTTATGTAGTAACGGATCCAGCACCTGAGGAGCCAGCTCCGAACGCTAGTAAGGTGATCCGAGACACTTACTTGAAGTAGCTCAATGACTGCACCACCGTTCGATGTATTATGCTGGCAGCAATGAATGACGAGTTCAGCCGAAGGTTTGAGAACGCCCAGCCACAGGAGATGCTTCAAATATTGAACGACTTCTTTGGCACGCCTGACGACGTTGAAAGGCACAAAACTAGTTGTGCCATTTTCAATGCTCGGATGAGGGATGGGGCCTCAGTCACTGATCATGTACTGTACATGATCGAGATGATTGAGCACCTAAGCAAATTGGGCTTTCCTCTGTACGAGCAGCTCGGTAAGGATGCGATCCTTAATTCCTTGCCCAAGTCTTTCCTCCCATTCCTTACTCATTTTCGAATGACAAAGCCTGCAGTAAACTACCACGGATTGTTGGAGTTGCTGCAGAAGTCTCATCTCTACTAAAAGTATCCTTGCTTCTAATTTATTTAAATTTTTAGTAAATATTCTTCCTAAAATAATACTTGTTGCCCAGCTATGCAACCCAAGAGGGGGGTGAATTGGGTTTTTAAAAATTTAAAAATAATTTATAACTATGAAGATTATTTAACAACGAGCAGGATAAATGTAGAGAGTAAAATTTAAGCAAGGTGTAAAAGTTGGATGCAAGAATGCAAGAAGATAAAAAAATTTAAAAAGAGAGCAAGTTAGCACAATACAAACAAAAAGATTTATAGTGGTTCGGTGCCAACCTTGCACCTACATCCACTCTCCAAGCTCCTACTTGAGAATTCAAATCCACTAATCTGTATTCAAATCGAATACAACATCGAAACCTTCGACTCTAGCTATTTCAAGCACGAACACTTATTTCTCAGGTACAAGCCAATCCAATACAATTCGATTCAAGGTTCGGATCAACCTTTCCATATTTTGAAACCCTTCCAAAATAAAAAATCAACTCAAACGTAGAGTATAACAGTTAATCACACAAAAATACAGATGTAGCTCCTTTAATGAGTGAATAAAATTTTAAATACACTTTACACAATAAGAATGAAGCTCTTTTGATTTTTCAAGGTGGTTGAAGACTTGAATGAGCTCTTGATGGGTTGGTGAACTTGAAATAAAAACTTCTTGAACTTTTAAGAGGGCTCTTGCTTAGGGTTGAAATGAATGCTTGAAAAAAATTTTTAAAATCTTGTTGATTCCCTCCTTTAAGTGCCTTTTATAACTTCAAATAGTGGTGGAGAGTAATCTGGACTGAAATAGAGCCGTTAGAGCACATTAAATGGACATTAAATATAGTCAAAACGAGCTAAAAACTAGCCGTTGCAAAATTTTTTCATCACAGGGTTTGACTCATAGGGTCGACTCATGCTCATGAGTCGACTCATGGGGTCGACTTCTGTGGCACAGAATAAAAAATGACTGTTCTGTAATTTTAACCTACACAGCAGTAGAGGTCGACTCATAGGGTCGACTCATGCACAGAGATCGACTCATGGAGTCGACTTATAGAGTGTGCTAGCCAAAAAATTCAACGTGCCGTTCCATCCCTTTTGACATGAGTCGACTCATGGGGTCGACTCAAATTTATAAACATAATTTTCTTTCAAAATACATATCCAAAAATATTAAAATTACCTCCAATAGATTACAAATCTTCTGCTCTTGCTCTTGAGGCTTCCGAATCAGAACTTGATAAAATTATGATTTTGTCTCTGAAATACAATAATTTTTTTTTCAAGTCAAAATCATTAGTAACCCCCTCAAATATTTTGTAATCATCAAAATCAATTCAAGGAGCAACAATCTCTCCCTTTTTGATGATGACAAAATACTTGAGCAAAAGCATATATAAAGCATTGAACATGAATTTCAAATTTATGAAGATGCATCACTTTAATATCATAGCCAAATATTTGAACGAAATACATCATAAGCAGTTTGAAGATCAATTTGAAATTTGCTTATAAGTTCATTTGCTTTGAAAATTAGATAAAAAAAACTGACGATTTTGGTTCTTTGACACATTTGCTTAACAATTTTGCTTATTACTAATTTTTTTATTGCTTATTGTTCATTTCTTTATTGCTTATTGCTCAAATTCGATTGCTTATTGCTCATTTTTTTATTGCTTATTGTTCATTTCTTTATTGCTTATTACTCAAATTCGATTTTGATTCTCTACTCCCTCTTTTTGACAGCATCAATTAAGATTCTCTACTACTCTTTTTTGACAGCATCAATTAAGATTCTCTACTCCTTTTAAGAGATCTTAAAAGGATAATTTTTCTTTACTCCTCTTTTTTGATAGCATCAATTAAGATCTTAAGAAATTTTAAGGATAGAGAAAAAAAGAAAGATGATAAAAAGGACATATTTTCTTTTCTCCTCCTTTTTGATACCATATTTTACTTCTTTAGTCCCCTTCTTTGATTGCTTATTTCTCTACTCCCCCTCAACATAGCAAACATAAAAGATTTATCAATTTGCTTATCTAGAAGATATTGTAATTCAGTATTTCTCAGTACTAATATAAGTTATTTTTCATATCTCATAATTAAAACAATTCAATTTGATCCCATTCATAGACATTCATTGAAAGTCAAAGCGCACGCGCGCGCACACACACACAGATATATATATATATATATATATATATATATATTCAAAAGTGACTGAATACAAATGGTATCCCAATACACATGAGTCAACTCAAAATACAAAAGTCATGGATAGAAACTATCCAAAAGTTAATTAGCCAAAAAATACAAGGTCCATAAGATAGATCCTAAACATAGGAGACAAACTAATCTAGATCTAATAGATGTCATGGCTAGAGGGATCAGAATCTGAAGAATCAGAGATAGGGTGAGGAGATGTAGGATCAAGTCCACGAGCATGACCTCGACCACGTCTGCCTCGACCATGGGTAGAGGTACCAGCACGAGTAGAGGGGTGAGAGGATCCTGGAGTCTGAGAAGCTACGGACTGTGCAATAAGAAAAAATCTGATGGTGTCCAAAAGATCCAAGGCTCTCGATACAGACTGCATCAGGGCACTGAACTGAGTAGAAGTATTCTCATTGGAGCCCCTGATCTCTCTCCTCAAGAAGTCAAAGTCATTCTCTAAAACTCTTCGAAGTCTAGCCGCCTCTGCAGATAGGTCTGAGACCTCTGTGATATTCTCATGCTGCTGGAGATGGGCTAAAGCTAATACTTGCCCCTATAAGTCTAATACTCTGCCTGTCAATCTCAAAATATATCCCTCAAACTGCTCAATGCGTACCGACTGATCAGTAAGCATCTGGGAAATAGTAAAAATGTGAGGGATCAAAGTCTGGTCTGAGTCATCCTGGGATGTCGATCTCTGAGCAAAGACTAAAGTGGCAAACTGCTGAGATAGAATAGAGGCAACACGCTGGGACATCATCTCAATCTGATCATCTGCTAGTCTGAACTCTGAAGGATGTGCCCTGCTCTTTGACTGTGGAACTGAAGCATGCCTCCTCACAGACTCTGAAGGACCAGCCTCGTGATCAGATATGAACTGAATATCTGGAGATGCTCTATGATCATGAAGAGGTGAAGATAGTCCCTCCTCCTCTGCTCTATCCTCTGCTCTCTCCTCAACATCCTTTGTCCAACCGCCATCAGTCTTAGAGAAATCCATGCAATGCAGTGTGTGACGGTTGATGGTGTTGGAATGGGATAGTCTAGCAACTACCTCCCCCTCAAAACTGACTCTGAACCTTCTAAAAACTAAGGTGAGTGCCATACCAAAAGGTAAGTGAGTCTTGGACCTGTTCAGGATTTTCCTCATGGCCTCAAACATCAATGCTGGAAGGTTCAAGGGGGTTTGGGTGATCACATGGTACATAATGCAAATATTCTTACTAGATAGAAAGTCGTGTTCTACCACTCCTAGGGACAAATAGTTTGGTTACCAAGTGATGTAATAGCCTCATCTCAACAGAAAGAATTTTTGCTTCTAATTTATTTAAACTTTCAGTATAAGTTCTCCCTAAGATAACATTAATTCCTTCTTCTTTATTAGGGGGCTCCATATTGGTATAGCTTTCACAAGGCAAATGCAGTATCTGTCCCAAATGTACTGAATCAAGAATAACATCAATATCTTTTACTGTAGATTTCACTGTTCCATTGCTATAGCTCAAATTTACGTAAAATTCTCTGACTAGATCGACATAAGTATTTTTCTTTAAAGAGCAGTAAAATTTTCATCCTTGATACTTAATCTTCAATCCAATAGTGAACCCTTCTTTTTCAAAAAATTTGAAATCAATATTTTTCCTGGGTTCCAATTTTCGATCAGAGAGAGGTACCTTGCTTGGGCTGATTGGAGACTGAGTGGAAGCTAAAGTAGGATCTGGAGCAGAGATTAGAGCAGGAGAGGACTCGACCGCTAATCTCTTTCTACACACACTCTCTTCCAACCCGCGAACAGATTTTCTCCTCTGTGAAAGCTTCATTTTGGGAGCCATTTGCACAAGAAGGACTTGCACGGAGCTTTGGAGACTAAATGTGAGGGAGAGAGGAAAAGATTCTAGTGGAAAGGCAAAATTTTGAAGAGGTGATGTGCCGATTTGGAGAAGACGGATAGAGTCTAGGGCAAGCTCGAACCGTCCCAAATGAGGAAGAAAGAGGAGAGAAACTTGGTTCCTAAACAGGCGATTTGAAGAGTGAAAATCGGTGGGAGGAGATATTTGAGAGAAATCTTTGGTTCGAGGGAGAAGAGATGGAAAGCTTTTGGTTCGGTGGGAGGAAGAAGACGAAGGGCTGAGTCGGCTCAAGAAAAAATTCTCAATAAGAAGAGAGCGCTCGAAGGATTTTGATAAAATTATAAGTTTACCCTAGGGTCGACCCTGTGGGTCGACTCATGGCACAGAAAAATTCAAAAGAATGATGGGATAATTTTGAAAAAATTTGAAACTTTGAGAGAAGGATGTTTACCCAAATATTGATCATGTGAATAATAGTTTTGAGCTTTTGAGCTCTTAAAAAAAATAAGAATTGAGCTCAATAGATTTGGTTCAATGAATTTTTGGCATTAAGAATTTGGAATCAAAGAGATACTTAAGCTGATGGATCAAGAATTTCTAGTTCTCTTTTAATTTCATAAAATCTATCTTCACTTAAGGCCTTGGTAAAGATGTTAGCCAATTATTTTTCAGTACAAACATAATCAAAAATTATATCTTTATTTTGGATATGTTCTCTTATGAAATGATGCCTAATTTTAATCTGTTTTGATCTAGAATGCTGAATTGGATTTTTAGTTAGATTTATAGTACTGGTGTTATCACATCTTATGGGAGTTTCATTGAGTTTGATGCCAAAGTCTTCAAGTTATTGCTTAATATACAAGATTTGAGTACAACAATCTTCGACTGTAATATATTCGGCCTCGGTCGTAGACAGTGCTACTGAGTTTTGCTTCTTGCTAAATCAAGAGATTAAGTTAACTCCAAAAAATTGGCAAGTTTCACTAGTAATTTTTCTATTTAATCTACATCCAGCAAAATTGACATCTAAATATCCTATCAAGTCAATTAATGAGTCCTTAGAATACCATAGTCCTAGAGTTTGTGTACCATTTAAGTATCTAAGGATTCTTTTAACTGTATTCAAGTGTGATTCTTTTAGATTTGATTGAAAGCGAGCACAAAGACAAACACTAAACATAATATCTGGTCTACAACAGTTAAATATAATAGAGAACCAATCATGCCTTTATAAAATTTTAAGTCTATATTTTTACCTCATTCATCTTTGTCAAGCTTACATAATGGGCTCATGGGTGTACCAATTACTTTGGAGTTCTTCATTCTAAATCTTTTGAGTAGTTCTCTTATGTACTTGCTTTGGGTGATGGAGATTCCTTCCTTTGTTTGTTTGATTTGGAGTCCGAGGAAGAATGTAAGTTCTCCCATCATGCTTATCTCGAACTCTCCCTGCATGAGCTTAGCAAAATCTTGACAAAGAGTTTCATTAGTAGATCCAAAAATAATGTCATCAACATATATTTGTATAACTAATATATCATTTTGATTTTTTTTAATGAAAAGGGTTGTGTCTACATTTTCTCTTAAAAAATTATTATTAAGCAGAAATTTGCTTAGCCTTTCATACCAAGCCCTAGGTGCTTATGTCTAATCATATAATGCTTTGTTTAATTTAAAAACATGATTAGAAAAAGCATGATTTTCAAAACCTAGAGGTTGTTCTACATAAACTTCTTCAGCAATATATCCATTTAGAAAAGTACTTTTGACATCCATTTGGAATAACTTAAAATTTATAAAGCAAGCATATGCAAGTAGAAGTCTAATTGCTTCTAATCTAGCAACAGGTGCAAAGGTCTCATCAAAATCAATTCCTTCTTCTTGATTATAACCTTTTGCAACTAATCTTACTTTATTTCTTATCATATTTTCATGTTCATCCAATTTATTCTTATATGCCTATTTTGTGCCAATTATTGAATAATTTTTAGGTCTTGAAACTAAAGTCCATACATTATTTCTTTCAAATTGATTAAGTTCTTCTTGCATTACATTTATCCAATTATAATCTTTTTCAGCTTCATCTATGGTTTTAGGTTCAAGATGAGAGACAAAAGTAAAATGATTGAATGCATCTCTAAATGAAGAGCAAGTTCTTACACCATGTGTAGGATCACCAATGATTAGTTTCTTGGGATGATTGTGATCATACTTCCATTCTCTGGATAGATCATTTGTACCTTAAGATTGTTCTTATTGTTCTTCACCTTCCTCATCCTACTTGTCTTCATATTCTTCATTATCTTGAATGGTTGAGTCTTTTAAAGTGATCTCCTTTATTTTTTCTATAAGAGGATCTGCATCATCAATACCATCATTCTTTCTTGAAGGAAGATCGTTAGTTTCATCAAAAATAACATGTATTGACTCCTCTACTATTAAAGTTTTTTTGTTGAAAACTCTAAAAGCTTTGCTAGAAGAGGAGTAACCAAGAAAAATCACTTCATCGGATTTGGCATCAAATTTTCTTAGTCTTTCTTTACCATTATTCAAAACAAAACATCGACAACCAAAAATATGAAAATATGCAATATTTGATTTTCTTTCTTTCCAAAGCTCATAAGGGGTTTTCTTTAAAATTGATCTAATTAAAGCATGGTTTAATATGTAACATGCCGTGTTAATTACTTCCACCCAAAAATATCTTGGAAGGTTGCTTTCACATAGTATGGTACGGGCTATTTCTTCAAGAGTTCTATTTTTTTTTTCTACTATCCCATTTTGTTGGAGTGTCCTAGGTGCTGAAAAGTTGTGGTCAATACCTTTTTCATCATCAAACTTTTCAAAATCTTAATTTTCAAATTTGGTTCCATGATCACTTCGAATATTTTAAATTAAAAAATCTTTTTTTATTTGTGACTTTTTGATAAAATTTTGAGAAAATATGAAAAATTTTATCCTTATGTGCCAAAAAGAAGACCCATATAAAATGAAAAAAATCATCAATAATTATAAAATCATATCATTTTTTACCTAGACTAGTAGTTCTAGTGGGTTCAAATAAATCCATGTGCAATAGTTCTAATGGCCTAGAAGTTGAAACAATATTTTTAGATTTGAATGAGACTCGTGTTTGTTTACCCATTTGGCATGCATCACAAATTCTATCCTTTTCAAAATTTAATTTGGGTAAGCCGATAACCAATTCCTTTTTAATAAGTTTTGAGAGTGTGTGCATGCTAATATGTGCAAGCCTACGATGCTAAAGCCAACTAGTCTCATTAATCTTGGCATTCAAGGCTACTAGGCATTACATGTTTATTTTGAAAAGATCATTCAAATCTACCATATAAATATTACCATGTCTATGTCCAACAAATTTAATGCCTTCATTAATAGGACTAGTTACTATGTAAATTGAAGATTCAAAAATTACTTTATATCTTTTATCACAAAATTGACTGATGCTTAATAAATTATATTTTAAACGATCTACTAATAAAATATTTTCAATATACTTTGAAGGAGTGATACCAATGTTACCTATACCGATGATCTTTCCTTTACCATTATCTCCAAAGGTGATCATCCCTCCATTTTTAGCATCAAGTGTGATGAATTGGGATTCATCACCAGTCATGTGTCTTGAGCACCCGCTATCAAAATACCATCTCCGGTTTGCTCCTTGGGATGCAAGACACACCTATATACAAGAATCAAGTTTTGAGTTTAGGTACCGAAGTTTTCTTGAGTCCTTTTTGGTTAGTCATAATGGTTCCTTTTGGAACCCATATTTTTTTTACATTGAAATTTTTAGATTTGTTGGAAAAACATGAATAGGATTTGTGTCCTACTTTACCACATTTAAAGCAAGTTATATTCAAAAACTTGTTGTATGATGAGTTTACAAAGATATTTTTCAAAAATTTTTATTTCTTTAAAGGGTTATATCCAAGACTGACTTTATCATAAATGATCTTTTGATTGTCAAGTATCATGTGAAGCTTATTTGAACTTAAAGTGAACTTCTCAACCATTGATTTTAACTTGGCAATCTCAATTTTTAAGTTCAGATTTTTTTGAGACAGGATTGATTTTTCATTTGAAATATTCTCATTTTCTTTTAGTAAAAATTGATTCTTTGATTTTAATTCTTTATTCTTTACCCCTAGCTTCTTTAGTTCATCAATTAGATCATAAAACACTTCATGAAGTTCTTCAAAGATAAAGTTAATAGGAGTTTCAGTATTTATCTCATTTTTATGTGCCATAAGGCACAAGTTGGCTTGTTTATTTGAGTCTTTTTCTTCGAAACTTGACTCATCACTTTTGCTCCATGTAGCTATCATGGCCTTCTTCTTGTTCTTCTTGGAATCCTTCTTCAATTGTGGGCATTCAGACTTAAAGTATCTCGATTTCTTGCATTCATAACAAATAAGGAGTTGCTCCTTATCTTTCTTTTTGCTATGTTCCCTTTTATAGATGGCCTCTTCCTCATTCTTTATCTTCTTTTCTTTAAGAACTTCTTAAACCTTCTAGTAATGAGGGCCATTTCTTCATTCTGCTCTTCATTTTCTGTATCATCAGATTCTTTATTAGGTTGAGCAGTGGATTTGAGAATGATTATCCTCTTCTTTTTGACATCTTCTTCTTGGTGTTGTTTCATGCTTAGCTCGTGAGTCATTAGTGATCCTAGAAGCTCCTCCATGGATAAGATATTCAGATCTTTGGCTTCTTAGATTGCGGTCACTTTGGCCTCCCAAGTCCTTGGTAAAGACCTAAGAATCTTTCTTACGAGATCACTATTAGAATAAGACTTACCAAAATTTTTTAGACTATTAATAATATCAGTAAAATGAGTAAACATCTCAGTTATTGATTCATTATGCTCCATTTTAAAAAATTTATATTTATGCACAAGCATGTTGATTTTTGATTCCTTCACTTGATTAGTTTCTTCATAAGTTACTTCTAATCTATCCCATATTTCTTTAGCTAACATGCATGTTGAAATATGATTAAATTCATTAGCATCTAGAGCACAATACAAAATATTTATGGCTTTAGCATTTAGTTGAGCCATTTTCTTATCAACCTCATCCCATTCTTTTTCGAGTTTGATTGATTCCACACCATCAATTATTTTAGTGGATGTGTGTGATTCATTTACTATGATACTCCACATATCATAATCAAGTGCTTGAATAAAAATTTTCATCTGAGCTTTTCAATAGGCATAGTTTGACCCATTGAAAAGTGGAGGTCGGTTTGTGGACTGCCCCTCGGCTAGTGAGGTGCCAACTTGAGTTGCCATAGATCTTTAGCTCTTTGATGGTTAAATCAAAGTACGACTAGAACACCGAGCTCTGATACCACTTGTTGTCCAGCTATGCAACCCAAGAGGGGGGGTGGATTGAGTTTTTAAATATTTAAAAATAACTTACAACTATGAGGATTATTTAACAACGAGCAGGATAAATATGGAGAGTAAAATTTAAGCAAGGTGTAGAAGTTGGATGCAAGAATGCAAGAAGATAAGAAAATTTAAAGGGAGAGCAAGTAAGCACAATACAAACAAAAAGATTTATAGTGATTCGGTGCCAACCTTGCACCTACATCCACTCTCCAAGCTCCTACTTGAGAATTCAAATCCACTAATTCATATTCAAACCGAATACAACGTCGGAAACTTTGACTTTAGCTATTCCAAGCTAAAATACTTATTTTTCGGGTACAAGCCAACCCAATACAATTCGATTCAAGGTTCGGATCAACCTTTCCACGTTTTGGAATCCTTCCAAAACAAAAAATTAACTCAAAAGTAGAGAATAACAGTTAATCACATGAAAATACAGATGTAGCTCCTTTAATGAGCGAATAAAGCTTTAAATATATTTTACACAATAAAAATGAAGCTCTTCTAATTTCTCTCAAGGTGGTTGAAGATTTGAATGAGCTCTTGAGGGGTTGGTGAACTTGAAATAAAAGTTTCTTGAACTTTTAAGAGGGCTTTTGCTTAGGGTTGAAATGAATGCTTGAAGAACCTTTTTAAAATCTTGTTGATTCCCTCCTTTAAGTACCTTTTATAACTTCAAATGATGATGGAGAGTAATCTGGGCTGAAATAGAACCGTTAGAGCACATTAATTGGACATTAAATGCAGCCAAAATGAGCTGAAAACTAGTCATTGCAGAGTTTTTCCGTCGTAGGGGTCGACTCATAGGGTCGACTCATGCTCATGAGTCGACTCATGGGATCGACTTCTGTGGCACAGAATAGAAAATGACTGTTCTATAATTTTGGCCTACATAGTAGCACAGGTCAACTCATAGGGTCGACTCATGCACAGGGATCGACTCATGGGGTCGACTCACAGAGTATGCCAGCCAAAAAATTCAGTATATCGTTCAACCCCTTTTGACATGAGTCGACTCATGGGGTCGACTCAAATTTATAAACATAATTTTCTTTCAAAATATATATCCAAAAATATTAAAATTACCTTCAATAGATTACAAATCTTCTGTTGTTGCTCTTGAGGCTTCCTAATCAGAACTTGATAAAATTATGATTTTGCCCCTGAAATACAATAAATCTTTTTTCAAGTCAAAATCATTAATAACCCCCTCAAATACTTTGTAATCATCAAAATCAATTAAAAGAGCAACAATACTTAGTCCCTCTTCTTTGATTGGGAGCTCCATATGAGTATAACCTTTACAAGGCAAGCGCAGGATTTGTCCCAAATGCAATGGATCAAGAACAATATTAACACCTTTCACTAAAGACTTTACTGTTCCATTGCAGTAACTTAAATTCAAATAGAATTCTCTGATCAAATCAACATAAATATTTTTCTTCAAAAGACAGTAAAACTTCCATCTTTGACTTTTAATTTTTGATCCAATTGAGAACCCTTCTTTTTCAAAAAACTTAAAATCTATGTTCTTTCCGATTTCTACTTTTCGATTAAAGAGAGATACCTTGCTTGGACTGAGTGGAGACTATGAAGAAGCTGGAGCAGGACCTGGAACTTAGGTTGGAGCAGGAGAGAGCTCGGCTGTTATTCTTTTTCTGCGCACATCCTCCTCTAACCCACGAACAGACTTTCTTCTCTGCGGTAACTTCAATTTGGGAGTCATTTCGAACAAGAGAGACTTGCAAATAGCTTAGGAGATCTAATGAGAGGTAGAGTAGAAAAGATTTTAGAAGAAAAATAAAGATTTTGGAAAGATGGACCACCGATTTGGAGAAGAGGGTTTGAAGCTAGGGTAAGCTTGATCCGCCCAAATGAAGAAGAAAAAGAAAGGGGATTAAGTTTTAAAAAGGGCAATTTGAAGGAAGAAACACGATGGGAAGAGGGATTTTAAGAGATTTTTATAGTTGAGAGAGTGAAGAGGGAGGAGGTTTTTGTTCAGTGGGATGAGGAAGATGAAAGGCAAAGGGTCGGCTCCTTTACAAGTAGAGATTTTTCAATAAAATAAAGTGCTCGATGGATTTAATGAAAATTACAAGTTTACCTTAGGATCGACCCTATGGGTCAACTCATGGCTAGAAAAATTCAAAAAAATGATGGAAAAATTTCAAAAAAATTTGAAACTTGAGAAAAGGGGTCTATTTAATAGATTGATCATATGAAGGATAGTTTTAATCTTTTAAGAAAGGAGAGATAAGAATTAAGCTCAAAATTTGGTTCAATGAATTTTTGGCAAAAAGAACTTGGAATCAAAAAGATACTTAAGCTGATGGATCAAGGATTCCTAGTTCTCTACTAATTTCACAAAATCTATCTTCACTTAAGGCTTTGGTAAAGATGTCAGCCAATTATTTTTCAGTACATACATAATCAAGAATTATATCATGATTTTGGACATGTTCTCTTATGAAATGATGTCTAATTTCAATATACTTTGATCTAGAGTGCTGAATTGAATTTTTAGTTAGATTAATAGCACTAATATTATCACATCTTATGGGAGTTTCATTGAGTTTGATGCCAAAGTCCTCAAGTTGTTGCTTAATCCATAAGATTTGAGCACAGCAACTTCCGACTGCAATATATTCGGTCTTGACCGTAGACAGTGCCATCGAATTTTGTTTCTTGCTAAACCAAGAGATTAAGTTAACTCCTAAAAATTGATAAGTTTCACTAGTACTTTTTCTGTCTAATCTACATCCAGTAAAATCGGCATCTGAATATCTTATTAAGTCAATTGATGTGTTTTTAGAATACCATAATCTTAGAGTTTGTATACCTTTTAAATATTTAAGAATTCTTTTAACTGTATTTAAGTATGATACTTTTGGATTTGATTGAAAGCATGCACATAGACAAACACTAAACACAATATCTAGTCTACTAGCAGTTAAATACAATAAGGAATCAATCATGTCTCTATAAAGTTTTGAGTCTACATTTTTATCTCCTTCACCCATATCAAGCTTACATGATGGGCTCATGGGGGTACCAATTGCTTTGGAGCTCTCCATTTTAAATCTTTTGAGTAGTTCTCTTGTGTACTTGCTTTGGGTGATGGAGATCATTTCCTTTGTTTGTTTGATTTGCAGTCCGAGGAAGAATATAAGTTCTCCCATCATGCTCATCTCGAACTCTCCCTATATGAGCTTAGCAAAATCTTGACAAAGAGTTTCATTAGTAGATCCAAAAATAATATCATCAACGTATATTTGTATAACTAAGATATCATCATGATTTTTTTTAATGAAAAGGGTTATATCTACATTTTCTCTTGAAAAATTATTATTAAGCAAGAATTTACTTAACCTTTCATACCAAGCCCTAGGTGCTTATTTTAAATCATATAATACTTTATTTAATTTGAAAATATAATTAGGAAAAGCATGATTTTCAAAATCGAAGGATGTTCTACATATACTTCTTCAGTAATATAACCATTTAGAAAAGCACTTTTGACATCCATTTGGAATAACTTAAAATTCATAAAGCATGCATATGCAAGTAAAAGCCTAATTACTTATAATCTAGCAACAGGTGCAAAGATCTCATCAAAATCAATTTTCTCTTCTTGATTATAATCCTTTGTAACCAATCTTGCTTTATTCCTAATTACATTTCCATGTTCATCCAATTTATTCCTATATACCCATTTTGTGTCAATTACTGGATAATTTTTAGGTTTTGATACTAAAATTCATACATTATTTCTTTCGAATTTATTAAGTTTCTCTTGCATTGTATTTATCCAATTATAATCTTTTCAACTTCATCTATGGTTTTAGATTCAAAATGAGAAACAAATGTAAAATAATTGTATGCATCTCTAAGTGAAGAACGAGTTCTTACTCCATGTGTAGGATCACCAATGATTAATTCTTTGGGGTGATTGTGATCATACCTCAATTCTTTGGATAGATCATTTGTACTATGAGGTTGTTCTACACCCTCATCCTCTTGTTTGTTTTCATGTTCTTCTTTATTTTAAATCGTTGAGTCTTTTAGGGTGAGCTCTTTCATCCCTTCTATAAGAGGATCTGTATCATTAATACCTTCACTCTTTCTTGAAGCAAGATCATTAGTCTCATCAAAAACAACATATATTGACTCTTCTACTACTAAAATTCTTTTGTTGAAAACTCTAAAAGCTTTGCTAAAAGAGGAGTAATCGAGAAAAATGCTTCATCAGATTTTGCATCAAAATTTTCTAATTTCTCTTTACCATTGTTCAAGATAAAATATTGGCAACCAAAAATATGAAAAAATATAATATTTGGTTTTCTTCCTTTCCATAGATCATAGGGTATTTTCTTTAAAATTGATCTAATTAAAGCACAGTTTAAAATGTAACATGCCGTGTTAATTGCTTCCGTCCAAAAGTATCTTGGGAGGTTGCTTTTACATAGCATGGTACGGACCATTTCTTCAAGGATTCTATTTTTTCTTTCTACTATCCTATTTTGTTGGGATGTCCTAGGTGCTGAAAAGTTATGGTCAATACCTTTTTCATCATAAAATTTTTCAAAATTTTAATTTTTAAATTTAGTTTCATGACCACTTCGAATATTTTGAATTGAAAAATCTTTTTCATTAATAAATTTTCGATAAAATTTTGAGAACACATGAAAGGTTTCATCATTATGTGCCAAAAAAAAAATTCATGTAAAATAAGAGAAATCATCAATAATTACAAAGCTATATCATTTTCCACCTAAACTAGTATTTCTAATGGGTCCAAATAAATCAATGTGCAATAATTCTAATGGCTTAGAAGTTGAAATAATGTTTTTAGATTTAAATGATACTTTTGTTTGTTTACCTAGTTGGTATGTATCACAAATTCTATCATTTTCAAAATTCAATTTAGGTAAACCGATAATCAATTTCTTTTTAATAAATTTTGAAAGTGAATGCATGCTAATATGTTCAAGCTTACGGTGTCTAAGCCAACTAGTCTCATTAATTTTGGCATTCAAGACTATTAGGCATTGCATGTTTATCATTCAAATCTACCATATAAACATTACTATGTCTATGCCCAACAAATTTAATGCCTTCATCATTGGGACTAGTTACTATGCATAATGAAGATTCAAAAATAATTTTGTATCCTTTATCACAGAATTGACTAATGCTTAATAGATTATATTTCAAATCATCTACTAATAAAATATTTTTAATATACTTGGAGGGAGTGATATCAATGTTACCTATACCGATGATCTTTCCTTTGCTATTGTCTCCAAAGGTGACCATTCTTCCATCTTTTGCATCAAGTGTGATGAATTGGGATTTATCATCGATCATGTGTCTTGAGCACCCGCTATCAAGATATCATTTTTGATTTGTTCTTTGAGATGCAAGACACACCTACATACAAAAATCAAGTTTTTACTTTAGATATCCAAGTTTTCTTGGATCTTTTTTGGTTAGTCACAATGGTTCTTTTTGGAACCCATATTTTTTTCACAATAGAATTTTTAGATTTGTTAGAAAAATATGTATAGGATTTGTATCCTACTTTATCACATTTAAAGCAAGTAATATTTGAGAACTTGTTGCTTGATGAGTTCACAAAGATATTTTTTAAAAATTTTTATTTCTTTAAAGGGTTGTATCCAAGACCAACTTTATCATAAACGACCTTTTGATTATCAAGTATCATTTGAAGCTTATTTGAACTTAGAGTGAACTTTTCTACCATAGGTTTCAACTTAGCAATTTCATTTTTCAAGTTCAGATTTTCTTGTGTCAAGATCAATTTTTTATTTGAAATAATCTCATTTTCTTTTAGTAAAGATTGATTCTTTGATTTCAATTTTTTGTTCATTATCCCTAACTTCTTTAGATTATCACCTAGATTATAAAATGCTTCTTGAAGTTCTTCAAAAGTAAAGTCATTAGGAGTTTCAGCGTTTACTTCATTTTCATGTGCCATAAGGTACAAGTTGGCTTGTTCATGTGAATCTTCTTCTTCGAAGCTTGACTCATGACTATCACTCTATGTAGCTACCATAGCTTTTTTCTTGTACTTCTTGGGATCCTTCTTAAATTATGGACATTCAGACCTAAAGTGTCCCAACTTCTTACATTCATAATAAATATGGAGCTGCTCCTTATCTTTCTCCTTGCTATGCTCTCCTTTTGTAGGTGGCCTCTTCCTCATCCTTTGTTTTCTTTTCTTCATAAATTTTTTAAACTTTCTAGTGATGAGGGCTATATCTTCATCTTATTCTTCATTTTCTGTTTCATCAGATTCCTCATCAAGTTGAGCAGTGAATTTGAGGATGATTGTCCTCTTTTTCTTGACATCTTCTTCTTGATGTTGTTTCATGCTTAGCTTGTATGTCATTAGCGATCCTAGAAGCTCCTCCAAGGATAAGATATTCAGATCTTTGACTTCTTGGATTGCGGTCACTTTGACCTCCCAAGTCTTTGGTAAAGATCTAAGAATCTTTCTCACAAGATCGCTGTTAGAATAAGACTTACCAAAATCTTTTAGATCATTAATAATATTCATAAAATGAGTAAATATTTCAGTTATCGATTCATCATGCTCTATTTTAAAGAGTTCATATTTGTGCACAAGCATGTTAATTTTTGATTCCTTAATTTAATTAGTGCTTTCATATATTACTTCTAACCTATCCCATATTTTCTTAGCTGACATGCATGTTGAAATGTGATTAAACTCATTAGCATCTAAAGTATAATATAAAATATTCATGGCTTTGACATTGAGTTGAGCCATTTTTTTATCAACCTCATCACATTCTCTTTCGGATTTGGTTGATTCTACACCATCAATTATCTTAGTACGTGTGTGTGGTCTATTAAGTATGATACTCCACATATTATAGTCAAGTGCTTGAACAAAGATTTTTATTCGAACTTTTTAATAGGTGTAGTTTGAGCCATTGAAAAGTGAAGGTCGGTTTGTAGACTGCCCCTCGGCTAGTGAAGCACCACTTGAGTTGCTATAGATCTTTAGCTCTTTGATGGTTAAATCAAAGTAGGTCTAGAGCATCGAGCTCTGATACCACTTATTGTCTAGCTATTCAATCCAAAAAGGAGGGGTGAATTAGATTTTTAAAATTTTAAAGTTAATTTAGAACCACAAGAATTAAGTAATAGTAAGCAAGTTATGTGTAGTAAGTGGTTTAAGCTAGGTGTAGAAATGAGATGCAAGAATGCAAGAAAATAAAGAGATTTAGATAGAGAGCAAGTAAGCACACCACAAACATTCAAGATTTATAGTGGTTCGATGCCAATCTTGCACCTACATCCATTTCCTAAGCTCCTCTTGAGAATTTAAATCCACTAAAATGTATTCAACAAGAATACAACATCGGTACCTCTGACTCTAGCTATCCCAAGCTAGAACACTTATTTTTTAGGTACAAGCCAATCTAATACAATCCGATTCAAAGTTCGGATCAACCTATCTAAGTTTTGGAATCCTTCCAAAATTAAAAATCAAGACAAAAGCAAAGTATGAGAGTTAATGATAAGAAATACAAGTTTAGCTTTTTTAATGAGCAAATAAAATCTTAAATATATTTTACACAATAAGGAAGAAGCTTTTCTGATTTTTTTCAAGGTTGTTGAAGACTTGAATGAGCTCTTGAGGGGTTGGTAAACTTGAAATGAAAGCTTATTTTGCTTAAAGAGGGCTTTTTGCTTAAGGCTGAAATGAATACTTGAAAATCTTATCTTTTTCCCTCCTTCAAGTGCCTTTATATCTTCAATGGATGCTAGAGAGTGATCTGGGCAGGATTAGAACCGTTGGAGTGCATTAAATGAGTATTAAATATGGATAAAATGAGCTGAAAAACTAGCCATTATGGAGATTTTTCATCGCAGGGATCGCCTCTACACAGGGGTCGACTCATAGGGTCGACCTCTATGGTGTAGAATAGAAAGTCACTGTTCTGTATTTTTGACTTGCACAGACAATAGAGGTTGACCCCTAGGGTCGTCCCCTTTGAGTGTGCCAGTCAAAAATAGCATGCCATTCAGTCTCTTTTGATAGGGGTCGACTCATAGGGTCTATCCTTTTCTTTAAACTTAATTTTTTCTCAAAATATACATCTAAAAAATATAAAATTACCTCCAATAGATCATAAATCTTCTGTTCTTGTTCTTGAGGCTTTCAAATCAGAATTTGATAAAATTATCAGAATTTGATAAAATTATGATTTTATCCCTGAAATATAATAAATTTTTTTCAAGTCAAAATCATTAGTAACCCCCTCAAATATTTTGAAATCATCAAAATTAATTCTTGGAGCAACAAGGTCTTCTAGTGCAGTCGGTGCACCGTCTTCAGCAGTCAGTGCAGCATCTTTAATCGACGTAGCTTCTTCTTCGATAGCTCCACCTTTCGAGATAGGAGGGATGATGCTGCTCAAGTCTAAATCCAGATAAAGCTTTACGATCGCATCTCGACTGTCTTTGTACCTGACGCAATAAGAAGCGAACCCAACTTCGAGGATTTTTTCTTTAAACTCTTCAGAGTTTTTGAAGTTCTCGACGGTTTGGTTCAAAGCTTTCCTTGCTGACTCTGCTTCCATTCTCGCCAACTCTGCGTCAGCTCTTGCAGAAGCTGACTCATCATCGACCAGTGCCAACCTTTTCAGGGTGGCTCGATATCTTTCACGTTCGGCTTCGAGTTTGTCGATGCAGCCATCCCTTTCTCGTCGAAGATGGTGGATGGAGTGCTTCTTGCTCTTGATTCGTGACTTAAGAGACAAGATGTTCTGGCGAGCCGACTCAAGTTAGGCTCCAGAAGATTGAAGATCGGCAGTCAAAAGACTTTCTCCTGAAGCTTCACCTCCTATTCGATCTTCGCTTGGAGTTGTTCAAGGGCAGCCATCTTCTTAGCATTGGTGGCCGCCACCTTGTCCATCCAGATCTGACGAAACTCTGCAAGCTTCTGATAGCCGATCTTTAGGTCGTGCATATCGTGCACCCACTGAAAGCAGAAGATAAGTCAGATCAAATCAAAAAAAATATTGGAGAACTTACCCCACGTATCGTCAGATAAAAGGAAGAGAACATCTTGGCTACAGTTTGATTCTTTCTGTTCTCCTGATCAGTCGGGAGAAGAGCAGTTCAGAAGGCCGACTAACCCTCAAAAACTCTGATGTGAAAAAGAACCAAGTGGCTTGCCGATGATCCATCATCTGTCGAAGTCGCCAGTGCCTTCTTCCGATCTCCTATCGACAGCCCCGCACTAGAGAATACGGAGAAATCAGAGCTCGACTGTGCCCGAGATGGTTCCGTCAGAGGAACAACCGGCACAGCCATCGATTGCTCGACCGCAACTCCCACCACGGTCCGAACTTCAACTGGTGGAGCTATCGATGGTACTGCTGCAGCTTCATCTTCTTCTACTGCCCCAGTTTCAATGGACGGCACCTCAGAGAGCATTGTCGGGGCCGACAATGCCAAAATCAGCTCAAGAACCAACGTCGATAATATGTCAAATTCCCTCGTTAGTGCAGATGAAGCAGCTACCCGACTCCTATTCGGTGGTTAGGGGGGTCCAGCTTCGGATGCTACCTTCTTCTTGGTAGCATGCTAACAAATATCGATGACCGATACTCATGTCCTCAGCACATGGCAACAATCAGAATAAGAAAGTCAGCACAGTTCAGAAACAAGCAAAAATAAAATAAATAAAAGTGATCAACTTTGCTATACCTAAAAAAGTGACCGAATTAAGATCGGCATTGTAGAGAACTTGCTCGATCATCAGCTCTCTCTATGACGGTGCTGCCATATCCTTCAGCTGGTGAAAATCTTTCTGATCGACGACCTCCATCTGACTATTCTCGTTGGGGCCAGTCCTTGGATCACCCCAGCGTGAAGGAAAGCCCCAGAGAAGAGAAGAAGAAACAAAAAAAAATTGATTCTTTCATCCATGAATGGACGATGGAAGATCGGTGATGAAGGAAAGGCCTTTTTTTGGATTGAAGAACCACCAGCCTTTGGCCTTAGGATCGGGACGTAGGACGAAGAAAGTTTGAAAAAGAAAAAGATGAGGCTCGATCGATATTAGCCGACACAGCAAAGCAAACTTAATTTTCAGTCGGATGAAGTTCGGTGCCAGTTGAGCAGGGCAAAGACCGTAATAGTCAAGCAAATTTTGGATAAATTTGGAATCAAAAATCGAAGACCGGTCTGGAGGTCTTTGACATAGAAAGAAATCTAGCCCAGAGGAGGAGAGTTCACCCGACCATCGGAGCCAGAAGTGAAAAGCTGATACTGCTTCGGGATACGATATTGCTTCCGGAGCCGTTCAACATTATGTCCGGATAGAGAAGAAGCTTCCACTTCCTAATCCAAAGGAGATTCATCGGTCGGATTCTCCGACCGACTATCCCGAGAGGAAGAAGCCCTAGCCATGAAGAAGGAAAACAAGAGAGAACTCTAAAATGAAGACCCAAAGGGGAGGAAAAGCCAAGAAAGAAGACAAGAAATTTTGACCTGAAGCTAAAAAGGGGCGGAGAGAGAACACTGGAGCTCTGGTACTAGGGCGACCTTTCGGTAGAGCTTCCACAGCAGAAGATGGTGACAAAATGCAAAGTAAAAATTTGACTGAAAGTGACCCTATATATATAAGATCCATCAATGGTCCAAATGAAATCGGTCGAATCAGAATCTCATCAGATGACGACACATGGTAACATCCGGACCAACCATTGATCGGACGGTTTGACGCACCTGCTTCTGATCATGCCACCTCACCGTCATTTGCATGAGCAGCTCCGATGCAATGATGTTCGGACATGTGGCCAAGATCTACTAGTCAGAATCGTATCATCCGACGTCAAATTATTTTCTTGAAATTACGTCCGGTACCGAATTGTCCTATCGAAATGACAACCCAATAATGATTCTGCAGCTATCGAAATGATAAAATAGTCGAAGAACTCTTGCACTCCAAAAAATCATAAAGACCAGCAGTCAAGTCAGGGCTCGAGGCAACATGTGACGACTCCCTTCGTCCAATGTGATAGATCACGTGATAATATATACGTCGGACTATCTTGGACTTAGGAGTGGAGGGCAACTATTGGGGTAAGTCAATCGACCCCTAACTTTGACTCTATATCGGTCGTATGAACATATTACGCCGACTCACAATCGACCGACTGACCAATAGTTTGCTATTATCAACCAACAATAAAACTCAGTTAATCTTCAACCGAAAATCATCTGCATATCAGAGTCAGTGATATCGACCGATACTCATTCGCATCTATAAGATTACTGACTTATCAGTATTACCGACATATAGTCAGCCTACCTTCTCAATGCACTCTTTATCTGTTGTTCACCAATCTCCTCTCTGACTTAAGCATCGGAGGGTCCTTGCTGGATACAACTCTGATCTGTGAGGACTTTGTCTTACAGGTGATCTTCACCAGCGACAGACGATAGGGGATTGCTCGCAATAATTATAATAAAATCATCAAAAATCTTGATTAATATGTTTGGTATAATAATCAGATTATTGAGAATATAAAATTAAATTTCTAAAATATCCTTAATAATTTTGCTCTGATATTTTTTTTCCTAATAAGAAGTAATGGGAGTGATGTGGATGTGGTGGTGACGTGAAGAAGTGGCGGATCAAGGGATATGAAAAACTACAGACATTGTGGGATGAGATGGGGGCGGGCTCATATGGAGCCATGGGGATGGTGGGGACAAATGTGGAGGTGCCATGGGGGGTGATAGACAAAGGGAGATGGAGGAGCCATGGACCGAAGGCACATGCGGAGGGGGGGGGGAAGGGTTGGGCAATGGATTTTGTGTGATTTTTTTGAAGAATAATTTTATCCAAAATTTTTGTTATGATATTATCAAAAAAATCATAATCTGGATAGCCATCTCTCCCCAAGACAATCCAGATTACCTTCTATGAGGCAATCTAGATTGCTGAGGCAATTTGAATTACCAAGATAATTTGAATTACCACCTAAAAAATATACTAAATAAAGTAATCTAGATTATCACATTAAATTATCAGTAATCTGGATAGATTGCAAGCTATCAAATGCAACCTAAAGGATTTTTATTTTATTCTCAACTTCCTTCAAAATTTCAAAATCTTTTGTATTACTAGATTTGAGCAGTAAGATTGTCTCTTTTATGTCCACTCATTCATCAACTATATTTGATAAAATTATGTTTTAGATTAAGATCTAAAATAAATAAATTATATTTATTAAAGAGAGTATAGCTATAAAGATAGAAAGAATATCAAGTATATACATCCAAACACTTCTGAGTTGATACATGATGCTCCATAAAGTCAAATTAGAAATATTTTATATTTTATATGATATGATTAAAATATTTTTAAAAATATTATTTATAAAAATAAAAAGAACTAATAATTTAAGTATATTTATTTTGCAAAACCTTTAACAAAAGAATGGTTGCTTTACCGTGCTATTCAAGGATCCCATATATTTCAATGCCCAAAACATCAAGAAAAGACAAACTACATAAACTCTAACGTGAGTAGGTAAATGAACTAGTAAATTCATGAATATATATATATATATATATATATATATATATATATATATATATATATATTAATGAGAAGTGTTAATCATACAAATGTATTATGAATAAAATCATAAAAATCAGGAAATAAATTATCATGAAAAGCCAAAGAGATGCCCTTAGCGTTGGTCTGCAAGACCTCATTCGAATGCTCAACAACCAAAAATGTAACCTAATCAACAGTATTGTTCACCTTCCGATAAATATAATAGATATCTAGGGAATAATACTCTCTTAGCACTCTCCATGCATCGCATAGCAGTGGATGGACTTGAGCTATCTCGGCCCACTCTCGCAAGAAGTCCACAACAGTGGCAAAGTCCTCCTCAATGATAATGTGATTTGCTCCTAGGGTTCACCTCGCCATATGATGCCTACTTAGGTTGCTCGAAGCTCTACTCCAGGGACAGTGACATTCACTAGATGACTCCTCCCTGTCGCAATAAGTCTCGAATTTGGATCTCGGATCATGCACCTGACTCCTTTACTGTCAGACATGTTGCCATCGAAGATGATCTTGACAACGACTGAGGGTGGAGACTCCCAAATGTTGAATACCCTATGAGTCACTACAGGAGCAGAAGGAGAGCCCTAGATGTCCCGAGTTGTCAAGATCACGCCAGTAGACAATTGAATAATCTCTTCAGCTTGAGTCAGGCCCTCTCCAAGATAAAACGGGCTAATTGCCCTCTTGACTCAAACACTAGATTGTTGCTCACCAACCAAATATGGTACATAATATAAGTTGCTCTAATACCGGCAGACTTAGATGTCTCACCTCCAATGCTCTTCCACCGTGCCTCTAGGAAGAATTGGACCGATGTCATAAAGTGGTGAGGTCTGGAAAGAAGCTGGTCCTCTGCCACACCTATACTGCACACGAACAGTGGAAAAAAATGTGGCCCATAGTATCATCCTCCCACTAATAATCGGGATATACGATAGGGAGGTCAACACCACTATCCCTCAGGACTACCCTAGTGGGGAGGCGGCACCAAGCCACCTTCCAAACAAAAAGACAGACTCGGAGATGGGGGCCCAACCTCTAAATCCAATCTCCATCAATCTTCCTAGTCAGCTCCCTCCAGAATAGGTCGTAAAGGTCCCTTGTTGTCATTGTAGGGTTGGAGCAGACCCTCCAGACCCTCACATTCTGGCAACCATGGATAGAGAGAGCCTGAGAAAGAATCCTCTCGGACTCTCAGAGAGCTGCTCTCCAAATAGATAGGCCACTAGAGTAGTATCCCAAACCCCACCCTCTGAGAGGATCAGATCCCAAACCATCATCTTGTCATCAACCTCCATACTGACAAAGGTCAACCACCAATCTAGAGGGAGGTCAACCATCTAGATTTCACATCGTACACAAATGAACTGTCCATCCTCTATCAACCATCTAATCCAGACCATCACTTTAGAGGCACAAGAGCAGATCTCTCTCCACATAAAAGAGCAACTCTAGCTAGCTAGGATATCTTCCCCAGTCATCCATGAGCTGTAATTAGCCCAAATTATCATACTCCAAAATATATCAGGCTGTAGAAGGAATCTAGCTGCATGTTTGGTAAGTAAAACGTCGCACCTCACTAGTGAGGACTGGATCTCAAGGTCCTCATCCTTGATCGACTTGCAAATAACATCCTAAGCCAGCAGACGAACCCCTCTCTCTCCCAGCAACATGCCCCATAGAAAACTCATGAACAACTGCTCCATCTTTGCCAAGAAGTTCTTCGATAGAAGAGTGTGAAACGACAGATAGATCGGCATAGTGCTAAGAACAAATTGCACCAAAGTAATCCTCCCCATCATAGACAACGAATGGACCTACCACCCCCTAAGTTGCATCTCCATATCCCGCTCCACTAAACTGTACTGCTGACTTCGAAAGATTCATTTTTTGTCCAAATATAGTGTACTAGTCCTCCAAAATCTTCACAAAGGTTATGGTATTGTAGGCAATGGCTTGACCCACTAAGAGGTAGTCATCTGCAAAAAGTAGATGTCAGATCGATTATGTAGGTAGACTGACACATAGGGGTCTAGCACTTGGCCCCAGATCATAGCATGCAAAGTTTGAGAAAGAGCATTAGTGCATATAATAAACAAATAGGGAGATAGGGGCAATTTTCACGTAACTCGATAGTAGATCGAAAGAATGCCGTCAGGCTTTTATTGATGAGAATGTCGAAGGATGAGGCACAAATACACCCCATGATCTAATTAATCCATTAGACATGAGAACCAAAACTCTTTAGCATATGCCAAAGGAACTCCTAACTCGTGCAATCATAGGCTCCCTCATATATATCGAGCTTGATGGCCATGTGACACCTACCTGCTGGGGCCCTCAATAGGTTATACATGGTCTCTGGAGCAATTAGAATGTTGTCCGAGTGTTACGACCTCCAACAAAAGATCTCTGCATTGGGCATGTAAGACACAAAAGAATAGGATGCATCCCACCGACCATAATTTTAGCATAAACCTTATACAATGTAGTGCACTAGTTGATCAATCTGAAGTGACTCCACTCTATTGCTTCCAATCTTTTTAGGAACAACGTAATGAAGGTCTGCTGCCACACATCCAATGTTACTCCTATAATGAAGAACTATTGTATAGCCTCTACCACCTCCTGATCAATGATGAACTAGTACCGTCTAAAAAATAGAAAAAAAATCCATCTAGATTGGGTGCCTTATCCTCTGCCATAGATCAAATTGCCCTTCGGACCTACTCCTCCATCACAATGCGAATGAGTTAGAGGCTCTCCTAGTCCGACATCTGGTTACCTGGGGGACAATAGAGAGATCCAACCCCACATAAGCTAGCCATCCACCTAGATCTGAAGAAGTCAAAGATCTCTCGCCTGACAGCCTCACTATTCACCCAAAGTCCACTACTAGACCTTAGTGATCGGATCCAGTTCCCATGCCATCAAATGATGGTAAATTGGTGGAAGAAACTTGTATTTCTGTCTCCTTCTCTTATCTATTGTACCCTCGATTTCTACCTCCAAAGCACCTCATGTTGACATAAGAAAGAGTGATGGGCAGACAGCTTCTTGTGGAGGTCTGTCAAATCCTCCTAAAAAAGCCCTCCCTCTAAGTCTTCTCTCAACTGAAGTGCTGCAATGGATGCCTTGATGCCCTCTAGTCTTTTGAAGATGTTACCAACCTTCGTTCGATTTCACTTTGCAACCTACCACTACTTAGCGATAGCTAATTGCCATCGCTAATAGTTAGTTTGCCGTCGCTAATGCTATTAGCGATGGCAAGCCATCGCTAAAAATCTGATAGAAATAATCTCGTTGCTGATTATAATTATTAATGATGGTAAATCCACCGTCATTAATAAAGATAATTAATGACGGTACTAGCGATAAAACTCCATCGCTAATAATTTTAATTTATTTCTTAATTAAACTATTAAAAAACTATTAACGATGGTGATTTGATCGTTATTATCGTTGCTAATAGCTTTTAAGCTTTTTTAATTAAAATTTAAAAACTATTAGCGATAGTAATTTTTGTTGCTAATACCATCGTTAATAGTATTTATTTTTTAAAAAAATTATAATTAAATTTTTTAAAATCTACTTTAATTACAATAACAAGCAATAATATTTTTTAAAATCTGTTATAAATAAGACAACAATTATGTAAGACAATCATAAATATAAAATTAATTATATTATATTAAAAATATAATTTATATAATTTTACATATAGATAATGCTTTATAAGTATCAAAATTGTATATGTATAAAAAAAAATTTATGTACGATCTTCCTTATCATCCTCCTCATCTTCCTTCTGCTTCTGTACATCCTTTCCAGTAGCTAATAGATGAGAGCTGAATTTTGCAGCATCTTGTAATGAAAAAAAATAAATCATTATTAATAAATTTTGAAACAAAAGTATACATATTGATATGAAGATGTATATTTCAATATACTACTTCGATTCTCGAACAAATTATTTTTACACATATCATTCAATAATATAGAGCTATAGACATCTCCGACCCATCATTTGGATGGTTAGATTAAATTTTTTATATCCTATATCTTCTTTCTAGACTCAAGCCTAAACACATAAAATTTTTAAATATAACAATTTAAAATAAATAAATAAAATTATTAATAGATTTATCTACTATGATGGCTGTGATAATGAGCCTAGCAGATTGTGCAGATGTAGATTCTAAAAAATTTCAATGATCGTATTGCGGACGGCATCTCGAAAGCTCTAAGGTTGTTTACTCTAAAACCTCTACATGACCTCCTCTACATGCACGTTAGCCCACATCTGGGTTGTCGAGCCTTAAGAAGAGCACATCGACCACTACAAAAAAACTATTAATTACCGACGAGTAAAATCCATCTTTACTCCATCTCTATTCCGTCGCTAAACTGGATAGAGACCGCCTAGCGACTGATTAACGACGGAATTAAGGCTGTAGCAAAAAACTTCATCGCTAAACTAGTGACGGATATTTTTGCTGTCGATAATCCATCGTTAAATTTATTTAGTGATAGATTAACAACACCATTTCGGCCGTTGTTAAAATCATGGCACAATCTTAATAAGATGCAATGATTTGTCTCTAATGTGTCACAATTCTGTCGCTAAAAAAAATTAAAATATCACTAATCTATCATTATGCGGTCTTTAATATAATTACAGAAACTTATCGTTTGTCACTATTCTGATAGTATTCAGTTGCTAATATAATATATTATTCATCGCTACTTTGTCACTTGTCTGTTATTAAAATTAAATATTTTCCATCGCTATTTTGTTTGTATGTGGTCGTTAATGTAGTGTCTCATTAGTCGCTAGTTTATTACTAGTGTATCATTAAATATAAATATATTTTATTGCTATTCTGTCACTATTCTGTCACTACACTATTTATCTAACATCTTTGTTAATCTTTAATCTGTCACGATTCTGTCGTTAATTTTATTTTTAAGATTAGATTCTGTCAACAGTCCGTCTCTATTTTGTCACTAAAATTTTTAATTTTTCTTCCTATTTTTTTCAATATATAAAATTAATACCTGTATAACTAATAACATCCATAAGAGCAATATCCAATCTCCTATTTCTTGCGTCCAATAACATCAACTCCTCCATTTTCACAAGATACACTGAATCATGGAATCTATAATATTTTATCCAAAACCAATAAATTATAATGTTTACAACACCATAAGTATGTACAAATGCACATAGAATGCATATAATGTCAATCACATATGTCTAAAACACATGAAATATCCAAATAATAAAGTATATAAAACAAGACAAGTGGCACATAATAAACTATGAAGTGCCTAGATGTGTATACCCTCCACCACAGCAATGTCCATTTCCATCTTCCTCTGATACATGCTACTTCGAAGTAGAGCTCTAAACATCATATATCCGCGTATAAGTATGGTATAGCACAAAAAATGAAGAAAGATATAAAAGTTATATTTCTTCAACTACCTGAGGTCGAGTTGGAGTTTGAGCCACCGAAAAAAATATCGATGGAGTGTATGGGTGTAATGGCATCCATCCAGGAGGAGTAGCCCACCAAGCAGATGACCGATGCCATAGAGCTATAGTCGGAGTCGTATCCGAAGATCTAGGAGAATGCTTAGTTATCGATCCAGATGATGTCGGTGGTAGTTGTGGATGTATCAATTGAAACAAGCCATAAAGAATCTGGTCTATAGATTGCTGTTGTGCAAGAAGAACCTGACCTATTGAATTTTGTTGTGCTTGAATATTCTGATTTAACTTATCCATATTGTCCCACATAAGACGCATCTCTCTCGTCACCTCATCGTTCGAATGTGGTTGGGCACCACATCCAACGATGCTATTTTGAGATGATGTATTGTTGGATTTAGATGGAAGAACTAAGCTATAATCTAACCCAAACACTCTACCCTTTTTGGATGGTCCTGCAGTAGTTAGCCAAGCCTCCTCATCCAAAGAAGGATGGGAAGATAGGTCCTCACCATATTTCTGTCACATGATAGTATCATATTTCTCTTATAATGTAAAATAAAAAAAAAATCAGTATATAAACAATTAATATGACAACATACCTTACGATAGTAAATATGTAAAATAGAAAAAAATAAAAGAAGAAAAATACTTACACTCACTATCTTTGCTTTCTCAGATTTAAAGGTACCATCTTTTCTCTTGTGAGTGTGTTCAAATAACTTTTTGTGACAGATCGATCTATCGAGCATCATTTCCTGTAATAATTTAAAGATTGTAAATTAATGCTCAATGCTTATGAAAAAGTACCATAAAGGCAACAACAATTACTTCAAACATGTCTCCAAATATTGATCTAAACTCAAATGTCAACAATTACGATAAAAAAAGAAATGAAAAAAGGAAAAAAGAAAATAGCTTTAATACATGCCTAGCTCCATATCATCTTAATTTTTGGATATGTTTCATATATATAGCTTTAATACATTACCTCAACAAAAACAAGATATGCCAAGTAATGGGTTACAGGATTTTTGCATATTTTCTGTTTATGACTTTCAGATTTCTAATCAGCATACTCAATGCATACTATGCACCAATCCAGTTGTACAGAAAATTCAAGAGTTTCATGGATAGCTCACAGTGGCTATTGATGGCATATGCATTCTACACTCAATGGCATAACAGTATCTATTGCTTATCACCACTAGCTGATTGTACCTTCTTCAAATACTTTAAGAACCATACAGGCAGCAACGGAAATTTATTAACAAGGCTCAATTACACTAATGCTGTTGATTCCTGTCTTCTCAAGTCCTCTATTTTGGTTTGTTGCTACAATGTATCTTTTGTTACAGCTTAAATAAATATTCTATCTTCTATCAAAAAAAAAATATTGATCTGAAGAAAGTGTGGAAGGTTGGAATACTGATGGTGTAATTAAACACATCTCCAAATATTGGAAAAATCAAAAATTAAGTTCGAAAATCAAGATACTTGTAGGATAAGATTAGTGTTAAAAAGAGCTCTAAAAGTACATACCATATGTCTACCATGAGCATACATGGTAGCAGACCCGCCTGTGTGAATGCTCATGTCAGACTGTTGACAGTTCTTTGATGCAGTCTTCGACTTCTTCTGTCATTCTTCCTTTGTTCACTTTGCCACCATGCTAGTCCATTTCTCAACAGTCATAAAAGAGGACCCTTTATCAATTGTTTCACTCAAATCTTCTATATTATTATTTTGTTTTACCTATTTTCTTAAATAGTTTAGCCTTTGACTAAGTTGTCTTCCTGCAACCTTCATAAAAACTTTTTTCAATACACCTTTAGTAAGACCAGGAGCAAATTTATAACTATCCTGTAAATATTATAGAAGCACATCAATCAGTAAAATGTATTAACCTAAAATCAACAAAAATAAGAATCGAGTATGTAATTACTAAACAAGTTTGTTTCATACATACAAGAAACTCATCAAACAAGAAGTTCTTCAACTCCATGGGATACATGGACCATCTGATATAACCATTTGGACGGTTATCCAAAACCTTTCTTGAGATGTATCATGCGGCATCATCAGGAAAGAATTTCTTCCTAAAATAAAAACAATACAAAGGAACCATAGTTAAGTGCCAACATGTACATTTATACAATATAGAACAACCACAAAGCTTACTTTTGTTTTTACTTACAATGCATGTGCAGGAATGACAGTCAACTCAATCCCAACCAAGATAGGCTCTTCATCATCCTTGGAGACTGATTCTGCTTCTCTTGGTGCTATATTTGCAGCTGCTGTAGGTAGTACTGTGTCTCGGGTTACCTCTGGTGGTAGTGCTGTGTCTCAAGTAGCATTGTCTTGGGTTGTCTCTAAATATTCTGTGTCTGGAGATGCATTGTGTTGGACTATCTCCGATGGTATTGTGTCTTGAGGTGCATTGACTATAGTTGTAGATGCCGTTAAGTCTAGAGGTGTAGTCTCTTGAGCTATATTTTTATCCAAAATACAGGTATTTATGTCATTATGCATTCATGTCATGACAAATGGTTCTACAAAAAGAGTTAACAAATAGTATCTTACCATAAGGTATGAAGTCCTCTTACCATGTCTATTATTATTTCAAGTTCTGAACCATATATAAGGTGATCTCTTAATTCATCTGCTAAAGGTTTATTAGTGTATTGTACTTAGATATGCTGCTAGAGGTTTATGCATCACCAATGTAAAGATCAGTTCTTTTAACTATAGTTAAGTGCTCAAAGATTCATAGTATCTTGATTCTTTCAGTAGTCATGTAATATCTTGATTACATGCTTAAATTATTTCTAAAAGCAGTTTTTAATTCAATAAATACCATACTGCATTTATCATCAGCAAGAATATGAAAAATAACATGCATGCCAAATGCAACTCACAAGCTGTGTGATTAGATGGAGATCGTCACAGAGATCCATCTCCAGATTGATGTTGATCACCTCCTTTCAGCGTTTGCACACAATATTTTGTGATCCTCCTTTTTAGAGCCAACTTTCCTCCTTTAGAATTCTTCAAACTCTTCAAACGCCTCATATTATTTTCTGAAACAAACATCACATATAAGATAAATTGTCATAAATAAATATTAGCATTTAATATATAAAAAAATATTATGAAAACTCATATAAGTACATAAAAACTAAAGAGAATAATTTTTTTTAAAAAAAATACAACATTATATACCTAGACATTAAACAAAATTAATATCGCCGTCACTAGGTGCATTTGGTTCCAACTCGACATTGTCCCTCATCTCACCATCATCACGATCATATAGGAGCTCTTCTTCTATATCCTGAACCTTATCTCCATCATCAATATCATCAACATATCTTAATACCTCTCTCGGATCAACTTCTTTTGTTTGATCTTCATCATTAAGTATTATGGCTTCATTAAGATTATCATCCATGGTAGAATCAATGTGAGATGGTCCTATTTCGTCATCTTGATAATAATCATCATCTTTTGATCTCTCTTCTATTGACTCATTTTCATATATCTCATTGGGAAATAATTTGGCTTTTACTTTACAAACAGCCCACCAATCATTTCTTTCTTTATTCTTTGAATTCGGATACTTGGTGTAATACACTTGTTGCGACTGGCTTGCTAATATGAATGGCTCATACGTACTCAATTTTGACTTGTGATTAACATCAACAATATTATACTTTTTATCAATCCTAACTCCTTGTGAACGGTCAGACCAATGACATTTAAAAATAACTACACGGTTACCATGTCCAATGTAATCCAATTCCAACACCTCTTCCACAATGCCATAGTAATCTAATTCATTTTCATTATAGTTGTTTCCCCAAACATAAACACTACTATTATTTGTCTTCTTATTCTGCCCATGAGCATGAGTGTGAAATCGATAACCATTCACTATATAACCATTGTAACATCGCACTTCTTTAGAAGGACCCTAGATGAACTTTTGAACTTTTGGGTCTTGAATTTCATTTCTGTTAGCCTAAAACAGAAACAGCAGTATAATAAGCTTCAGGATCATATTGTATCATTTCATTTGAATAAATTAAATTATATAACTAAAACTTACAAGCTCTTTTATCCACTGTGGGAAATGCAATTCACGTATTTTTTCAACCTCAGCATCAGTAATGGAAGGATTATTTTGTCGTAGTTCATTGTCAAATTCTGTAGCAATTTATGTGAGGACAACCTCATTAGCATTCATAAACCAATACAAATAAATAACTATATGATTGGAATGAGTAAATATAAGATGGACTGAAAACTTACTCAATGTAAGTTTCAACATCAATGCAATTTAAGAGAACGTATAACTCAACAGCTCATATCTCTTCATTCGACAAATACTGTTTCCAACTTCTCCCTAATGGATGACCCAAATATGTGAATATAGATAGATGATCTTGAACATCAACATATCCACCATCCTCATTTCGAGGGATTTTAGTTCGTCGGGTTTGAATATGGGGTTCAAAATAAAACAAGCAAAACTTAGAAATTTCTTCAACTACATACACTTCGCTAATAGAACCTTCAACCTTAGCTTTGTTGCAAACTTTTTTCTTTAATTCATGCATGCATCTAAAACAATAAGCATAAAGGTTTAATTAATTCATACTTATTACGACATGTATGAAATAACAAACATAATGATGGGGAGATTTACCTCTCAAAAGGGTACATCTATCTATATTGCATAGGCCCTCCTACCTTTGCCTCATATGGCAAATGTATGGTTAGGTGCTCCATTGAATCAAAAAATATAGAAAAAAAATATTTTTTCTAACTTATAAATTATCTCTACTATACTTTTCTCAAGCAATTCCATCTGACTTACTTGAAATTCAGAAATACATAAATATCTGAAGAATTGATTGAGCTCAGTCAATACCCCTCATATTTCTTAGGTAGTAGATCATGAAATGCCAAAGGTATCAACCTCTGCATGAATACATGACAATCATGATTTTTCATACCGTGTATTTTGCCCTCATCCACATTTACACCTCAAGCTATATTAGAAATATATCCATCTGGAAACCTCAATTGTTTAACCCATTCGCACACATCCTTAATCTGGTTCGGTGCTAAGACAAAGGATGCCTTGTGTTTAACCAATTTGCCTCCAACTTATTTTAACTCAAGCTTCGATCGTTTACAGAACTGTTTTAAATCACAATGGGCTTGCAAAGTATCTTTTATCTTACCTTTAATGTCCATGACAGTGTTAAAGACATTATCAAACACATTCTTCTCAACATGCATAACATCTAAGTTGTGGCCAATGAGGTTCATGGACCAATAGGGCAACTCCCAAAATATACTTATTTTAAGCCAATTATGCTCCATCCCAAACCCATTAAGTTTTTGTGGACCACTCTTAGTACCAAAAGTGATTTGATCAAACTATTTTACTCTAGCTTTCACTTTCCTTCCAGTCAATCGAAGTATAGGACCTTTTTTCTCCACAGTGGATTTAGTAAATGCATCCTTTTGTTTTCGAAACGTATGATTGGAGGGAAGAAATCATCGATAATAGTCAAACCAACATGACTTCTTACTGCCACCCTTTAGTGTGAAAGACTTGGTATCTCTCATACAGTAAGGACATGCAAGTCTACCGTGTGTGCTCTATCTTGACAACATCCCATAAGCAGAAAAATCACTAATTGTCCACATTAGTGTAGCCTTCATGTTAAAATTTTATTTTCGATGTGCATCAAACATCAAAAGTGCAAACATCGTTATTCCACAACATCTGTAGTTCATCGACCAATGGCCTTAAGCAAACATCAATGCTTTTACCAGGTGACTTCGGACCAGGAATGACCAATGTTAGGAACAAATTACATCTATCCATGCACATTCCAGGAGGTAGATTATACGAAGTCAAAAAAATAGGCCAGCATGAATAAGGTGTGGAGCTTGATGTGAATGGATTGAACCCATCAGTACAAAGACCTAATCTAATATTCCGACACTCACTTGAAAACTCTAGATGCATCAAATCAAATTGCTTCCATGCTTCCCCATCCGTCGGATGCAAAATTATAGCAGAATCATGTCGAACCCCTTCCTTATGCCATCTCATATGCATTGCAGTCTTGCTTGACATATACGATCGTTGGAGTTTAGGAGCAAGAGAAAAATATTGCAATATCATATGTGGTACATTGCATTTTTTGTTGCCCATCTCCTTATTGGACTTGAATCGAGGATGACCAGATATAGAACAATCTATTTTCTAACTATCATTCATGCGGTACAACATACAAAAATTTGGGCAAATATCTATCTTCTGATAGCTCAGTCCCAATTCCTTCATAATTTTTTTTTATTGATAGAAATCTTCAGGCAACTTTTCATCCTCAGGCAACATGCTTTTAATCATTAAAAGTATTTGATTGTAACATGCCTTGCTCATACTAAACTCTGATTTAAAATTCAACAACTGAGTGATCGCTGATAACCTAGTATGCTTACTACAATTCTCCCATAGTGACTCATCGGCATCTTTAAATAATTCATAGAACTTAGCAGCTATTGAATTTGGAACTTCATCAAAATCCTCCCTAGCATCATTATTCAATTCAGGCATCCTTGTGGCATCTATAACCATATCCATATAAGAGTTCATACCACCTGCCACTCCTCTATCAATAGTTTTAGGATTAGACTCCTCAGATCTAGAATAAGATTCTCCATGCAGTGTCCAGATCCGATAGCCATCAATAAAGCTTTTCTTGTAGAGATGAACCGTCACCTCATCGAGTATCAAGAATTTTCTATTCTTACACTTAAGACAAGGGCAAAGAATTTTTTCATTTTTCATGTGCGATGGATTAGAAATTGCAATGTCAATAAACTTAGCAACTCCATTCTTAAATTCATCTGTCACCATTCCCTTATAAATCCTACGATGCATCCAACTTTGGTTCGTCATCTCTGCCTATTTTATCAAGTGATAAATAACAAAATTTAAGAAAAATATACTCAAAAATAGTATGCAAAAATTAAAAAAAATCAAGAGAGTTTAAAATCCAAACTTATTAAAATAAAAAGTTCTTAACATATAAACAACCAACTTTAAGAGGAGTTTATAGTTTCATGCTTATAGGAAGTCCCAATGAAAAAATCACAATGTATATCAGTTCTATACCTATATGAAGTCCTCCTTCCCCACAGATCTCTAAAAAAGAAAATGAAACAAAAAGAAAAAAAGGAAGAGAAAAACAAATATATCAATTTATGTGGGAAACATATTACTTTTGATTTCTTTCATCTTCCTGGTGCATTTTTCTTTGTTTTCATCTCAAGAACCAACTCACACCACCACAAATGACTGGAATCCCATATATTTCAGATAAAATCCCAAAATGGAACTTGAGAAACCCCTCCATCTCTCTCAAGTGCTCTCCTTACCCAAAAAAAAATAATGAAACGATATAGAAAAAGAAGTGGAAAGAAAAAAATGATCAGGGGAAGGGTCTTACCTTAAATTTTTCTATCTTTCCTCTATTTTCATGAATTTTTCCTCTACTTTTGTCCTATTTTTCTCTCCCTTTTTCCATCCTCGAGAGTCCCAATCGGGTGGGAGGCTTAGGGCAGCCGAATAGGGTTAGACGACGAGCGCTGGGGTTTCACGTTGGGTATTTCCTTTCTGTTTCTATTTTCGAAAGTTTCAATCGAGTGGGAGGATGGCTAGCTGGTGTTCATGTTGGGTATTTCCTCTCTTGTTTTCAAAAGTCTCAATCGAGTGGAAGGCTTGAGTGCAGGTTGCTAGGCACCAAGCAAAATTTTACATTTAAAATCCATATCTAATTGGTTTTAAACCATTGTTAAGGTAGAATTGACAATCAGATCGAGTTAAATTAGATATAAATTAGATCAAAAATTCATCAATTCCAATTCAATCTATTTATATTAGTAAAATAAAAATTCTAATTTGAATCCAATTTGATCATTAGATAGGTGATCTGATCTGATCCATGTAATCCATTTATTAAATACATCAAATTAAGATATATACATAGATTTAACATGTTAAATCGATTTGGATTTAATGGATTTAAACATATTAAGCGGGTCGGCTTAAATATAATAGAAATAGATTAAGCACATTTTAAATAAATTAATGATCCAAGAGGACCATCAGATTTAATATGAATTATTTTGGTCACTCTGGATTAATGATCTAGGAGGATCGTTGGACTTGGTGAAGCTGTTGGCTCGTAAACTGGAGAAGTCCAGCTCCATTAGATCATTGACTCATCAATGTTATGGAGCATGTCATCTTAAATTTGGCAGATGTTGCAAGAGCTGAAGTGGCTACTATCTACCACGATCAATCAGGCCGTTGGTTAGCTCATCATTGAGAAGCATTTCAAATCAGAATGAGTGAAACTTGTGGTATGCTTTGTGCTGGTTAACAGTTTAAAATTTTAGATGATTAATTTAATTAACTTAATTTAAAATAAACTAAAAATAATTTTAAATTATTTTTAGAGTAATTTTAAAGTATTTAATGTATGTATGGTAAAAGTATAATAAATGATTAATAATTTTAGATAAACTAATCTCAAAACAATTGATTAGGATTAAATTTTATGACATTAATTGATTTATCTTAAAATTTTTAATACATAAATCACATAATAGACAAGCAAATTAACGTATAATAAAAAATAATTTAATTTAAACAAACCAATTTAAAAATTTAACATAATTAAATCTGATGATACTACCTTATTTCTTTTGATATTTTTAATGCATTAATCACATAATTAATAGATATCTCAAAGTACAATAAAGAATAATTTAAAAAAAATAAATCAAAAAATAAATATGAAAATTTAAACTTCCATCTCTATTTTGTTTCTATTCCACCCCCGTTGCAGAAAAAAATAAAGATCCGTCTCTCTGCTGTCGCTCGATCATCGCTACACAACTGTTGTTCTCAAAATACAGTTGCTAATTTGTCACTAATCGCTCTCTAATATTTTATTTGAGAATATATATCTATTGATAATTGATCGCTATTCAGTCACTAAAGAAAAACTATTCGGGACATATAATATGTCGCTAATCTGTCACAATATCGTCGCTATATGTTCATGGATTTGTCTATGATCACTCTTCAGACTATCTCTAAAAGGTATTATGTCGAGAATAACATCCGTCTCTACTCTAAAAGGTATTATGTCAAGAATTACATCCATCTCTACTTAGTCCTTATTCCATCTCTCTTTTTTCACATCATTGTCACAATTCTGTCGCTACATCGTTACTAATATTGCATGTGAATTATGCACTAATTTTAGCAACTGATGCATATCCGTCATAATTTTATTACTATATAGCGGTCATTATTTCATCACAAATCTGTCGCTAGATCACCTGCGAGTGCTATAGCGACAACGTTTGAGTGTTGTCACTATGTTGTCACTGTTCCATCTCTTCTTTATCAGGACAATATTGCTATTCTATCGTTATACCGTTACTAATATTACGTGATAATTGTATGCCAATTTTAGTGACTGATGCATATCAGTCATAATTTTGTCAGTATTATGAATCATGTAGCGGTCATTATTCCACCACAAATCTGTCGCTAGGTCACCTGCAAGTACTATAGTGACAATGTTTGAGTGTTGTCACTATGTTGTCGTTGTTCCTTCTCTCCTTTATCAGAAAAGTATCACTATTCTGTCGCTATGCTGTTACTAATAATACGTGGCAATTACACACCAATTTTAGCGGCTGAAGCATATCCATCACCATTCTATCGCTATTATGAATCATATAGCGGTCATTATTCTATCATAAATCTATCGCTAGATCACCTACGAGTGCTACAACGATAATGTTTGAGTGTTGTCACTATGTGGTCACTACTCTGTCTCTCCTTTATCAGGAAAGTGTCGCTATTTTATCGCTACACCGTTACTAAAAATATGTAAAAATTACACGTCAATTATAGCAACGAATATTTTTCTATCCATATTCCGTCGTTATTGTAATTTTATAACCATTACGAATCCATCATGAATTAGTCACTAATGCACCTGCGAGTGTTTCAGCGACAACTTTTATATGTTGTCACTATGTTGTCACGATTCCATCATTATTAGCGATGGCATACCAACCGATCTTGGACGTTGCTAAATATCTATCTCTAAACTGCCAGATTCTTGTAGTCGACGAAGATTCTCATGCTGGTAGAGAGACAAAGCTGTGGCCGAATTCTGTGATCCGACTTTTACTCACCCCTTCGATGGCCCTGAGCCATCCCTCGAGATCAAAGAGAGATTGAGAGAACGGATCCTCACCATATCATAATATGAGATACTCCGTATAATCCATCTATACAGTTTAGATATCCATTAGTCTATATATATCAGTATATATAAAAATTTAATAAATAATATTTTAAATTATTATCATGATTTGTCGAGAATGAGGATCTAAGTAATCGCTAGTCCTAGACTGGTGTATGGTCTCCCATATCTATAGCTATTTTGGTACACGACCTAGCTATCATGTCTATAATAAATAAATAATAAAATTAAATTTATTAAAATATATATATGATTAATTCAATATGAAATTAATTTAAAGATAAATTTTTTATCAATCTATTGGCCACAACATGTGCCAACGAAGCTGGCAGTGTGCAGGATCAGATGCTGCTAGGCAGACCAATTCTGTCGTGCCCTCTACCACCTACTAGAGTACTCCTCAGTACTCCATTGATCATAGAGGGCCTCCCATATGTCTATCCGCATCTAATGATCTGTGTAAGATTTTTAATCTGATGGTGACTCAGAATTGGAGTGCTCTATGGTAGATTGTCGAAGGCTGTACAACCCATCCCGAGACCTCTGCATGGCCACCTCTTCGAAGGTTTGACAGCCAGCTTCTTTATCTTGAAGAGTTTCGAATTGATAGTACCCTTGCAAGTAGAAACAATCATGTATTAATAAATAGAATACAAACCTACCACGAATTTAAAAATTAAACATCTTTGACTTACCAGAAATATCTTTCAAACTGCATCATAATCCTCTGATGGCCAACTAGAGAACTCATTCACCGACCCCGACATCAATTGTTGGATGATGTCGGTAATCACACGAGGCACCCCAGGCTTTGTAAATGTACTACAAAATTTATTTTAAATAATAAATATTAGTCTCTAAAATGACTAAAATTTAAATATATTCTGTGAAGATATATAATACTGACATGCATTTCTGAATGTGGATGAGCTGTCTATCTTCTAATCGAGTCAAAAGTGCCATGAGCTAGGCGGATCCTCTACCATACCTCTGACTCTGAGAGCCGGACGTAGCTCCATGTGACTGTAGGGTCACTGGTGACCTCACATCATCCAAATCTGAGAGTATCAAGATATCATAAAAAATATTATATTAGATAATAAAGAATAAAATAATATAAAAAAATATCTAAAATATTAGAGTTCACCGCAGAGTATATGTGGCACACAAGCATGCTAGTTGACGGCATGAGAGCTCGCTCCTCCATAGCTCTCTCCTCGACTGCGATAGCTCCGACCACGAAAAGACAATCTATAATCTCTAAAAATAAAAATAACTATATATTATATTAGATTAACTATGTACCAAAATAAAAAAATTATATATCATATTTATTTAATTGTATATCATTATACCTTAATTTTATACTAAAAGACCAACACATTATCATGTACTACTGGATAAGAATCATTTTTTTGCTGATACATTGTAGATGCTAACTAACAATTTTACATAACATCTTTTTTTAGACAGTTCCCCCAGCATATTATACACATCTGGCTGCTTTTTGTGCTTAGTATTATATAGAGTCTAATCTCTATGTGGAGGATCAACATCGGTTCGTGGGTCTAGCTTCTTGGTACCTTTCGAATATTTGGTATCCTTCAGATGGGTGACAATACAAAACAAGTATTTAAAATGAGTCAGAGATGCGAAAGTTCATCGCAAGTGAGGAGCACTACTCATCGGTCTCTTCATATGTTTCATACCTTTCGGATTCTTCATCTGATTCTTCCTCTTCTTCCACTTCTTCTTCTTCTTTCCCTTTTTGGATAGGAGTATCCTGTAAAACAAACTTAGAATTATTTACCTCCTCATGTTGGCCATCACGTAGGAAAAAATCTAGAGCATCCAACTCTACATCTATGAAAGACTGATAAACTTCAGATGTTTCATCCTCTTGAAAGTATTCTGATAAATGAGGTTCTTCTTCTTCTTTGAGCGCGTAATGAATGGTCTAAGACTTAATTTTGCATACAACCCATCATTTTTTTCTTCCTCTTTTTTTTGATGAGAATGGAGTATAATACGCTTGAACAACTTACTGGACTAGAACAAAGGGATCATTGACATATGCTTTTGATCCATGTTTGATTTCAATAAGCCCGTATCGAAGATTAATCCTCATACAATTATCGATATCAAACCATCGGCACTTAAACAGAATGACAATATTACCTCCAAGTTGGTCAACTGGTTCACTTCTTCGAGGATTACATAGTAGTCACTTTCCGCCTCTGCCCACCAGCTGTCTTTTATACACACATCATTATTCATTATACTCTTATGATATTTATGTTACTATGTGTGAAATTTAAAACCATTTACATTACAGTCATTATAATATGTCATGTACTTTGTTGGCCTTAACCTAATGGTTTTAGCTTTCTAGGTATGGATTTACTCTCTTGCATGACATGCATATTATAAAAAGAATAAATTTGAAAAAAATAAAATAAATAAAATGATAATAATCGCTTACCAGTTGATGGAACCAATTTATAAAATTCTGTGAGTGCTGAGTGGAGATTTCTTCCTTGCTTATCATCGGGTTGTCTCATCTCAACATCTCATCATATTGCCAATACGTGCATAAGATAAGCACAGGATGATAAGTGATTAAAGAGTTGAAATTATGATGGATGCTTACTCAATATATGGATCGACCTTTGCATAGTTTAGCAAAGTATATATCTCTGCTTGTCAAATTTTAGTATCAGTTAATATCTGACGAACCTCATGCCCAAATTTACGGATGGGATAGGCAAATATTGAGATCTCCACCTCTAATCTCTCACCACCATCATCATTTCGACCTATTTGAGTTAGCTTTGTCTGCACACTGGAGTTAAAGTAGTGTCGACTGAAATTAAAATTTTTTTCAATTATATAAGCCTCTACAATAGAACCTTCGACTTTAATCTTATTTTTCACTTTCTTCTTGAGACTGTGCATGTACCTTTCAAATAAATACATCCATCTGTATTGCACTGGTCCCCCTACCCTAACTTCATATGCCAAATGAATCATGAGATGCTCCATGGAGTCAAAGAAATTAGGAGAAAATATCTTCTCCAACTTGCATATAGTCTCTACACTGCTAGTCTCAAGACTGAAGATGTAGTCGGTAGATAGTTCGATAGTACAAATATCTTTGAAGAAAAGACTAAGCTTTGTTATAGAACTCCCTATGGAGTTGGAAAGAAGATCACGCGAAGCCAATGGAGGTAATCATTGCATGAAGGTATGGCAGTCATGGCTCTTTAGCCCATAGAATCTGTAATCTTTAACATTGATGCATCGAGCTAGATTATTTACATAACCATTCAAAAATTTAAAATTTTTATACCATTCACATATATTCTTCAATTACTCTCTTGTTAAGGTGTAAGATGCTTTCAACTTCAAAAATTTTTCAGATGACACATCAAGCAGCTCTAATAGATGATGCTTGCATACATTTTTTATATCTGCTCGAGCCATGGGGTTGTCCTTTGTCTTGCCTTTGACATCCATAATAGTGTAGAAAATATTATCGAATATATTTTTCTCAATGTGCAAGATGTCAAGGTTATGACGGATCAAATTGGTCGATCAATATGGCAATTCCCAGAAGATGTTATGCTTCATCCAATTAGGATTTCAATCGAGCCTCTGAGGTTTCTACTTGTCAAATAGTATGCCAAACTGGACTTCATCTATTTGGAATATCCTCTGAAACACTTTCATACCACTGAGATGCACGATCCTTTTCTATCTTATTCCTCCTAAAACTGTCCCACTGCTTTCAAAAAAGATGATGCTCGGAGAGAAATTGACGATGACAATCAAACCAACAGAGCTTATGACCATGCTCAAGTTGAAATGATTTGGTATTCTCCATATAATAGGGACATACTAGCTTCCAATGAGTGCTCCATCCTGACAACATCTTATAAGCAGAAAAATCACTAATGATCTATATCAAATATATGTATGCCATCAGGCCATAAGAATTTTAGCTCATCAACAAGAGGCCTTAATTATATATCAATGCATTTACCAGGGTGCCATGGTCCAAAAATAACTAATGTAAGAAAGATGTTATATTCGTTCATGCACATCCCAGACGACAGATTGTATGAAATAATAAAGACTGGCCAATGTGAATAAGGAGCCGCTGCATGACTAGATGGTGTAAACCCATCTGTAGACAGAACCAATCGTATATTGCATGATTTCTAAGCAAACAAAGGGTGACAAGTATCAAATTTTTTTTATACCTCACTGTCTGATGGATGACTCATCATATCAGTATACTTGCGAATCTCTTTTTTGTATCTACTACAAGAAATATCACTTTTTGCGATGAACTTATTTACGATGAAAATATATTTCATCGTAAATAAGGATATTTATGATGAAAATAAAAATTTATCATTAATAATTATTTATTTATGATAAAAATAATTTTTTATTATAATAAAAATAAAATTTTATCATAAATACATATTATTTATGATAAAATTAATCATCATAAATAATAAAATAATTATTTTAATTTTAAATTTTTAAATATTAGTGATAAAATTTTTTTATCATAAATAATATAAGTATTTGCAATAAAAATTAAATTTTTATCATAAATACATGTTATTTATGATAAAAAAATTTTATCACTAATATTTGAAAAAAAATAAAAAATTTTAAAAATTTAACAATTAAAGATTATTTATGATGAAAATATTACATCATAAATAATAGAGTATTGATGATGAAACCTAAATTTTCATCATAAATTAATATTATTTATAATAAAATTTTTCATCACTAATATGTAAAAAAAATAAAAAAATTCAAAAATTATAGATTATTTGTGACGAACAAATTACGTCACAAATACAGGCTTATTCCTGATGAAAACTTATTTTCTATCATAAATACTTAAGTATTTATGATGAAAAATTTTTATCGCTAATATTCAAAAGAAAATAAAAAATTTTAACATTTAAAAATTATAAATTATTTATGATAAAAAATTTACATCATAAATGATGGATTATTAGTGATGAAAATAAAATTTTCATCATAAATATATTTTATTTATGATAAAATTTTTTCATTGCTAATACATGCAAAAAAAATAAAAAAATTTAAAATTTTAAAATTTTAAAAATTATAAATTATTTATGATGAAAATGTTATATCATAAATACTTGTATATTTATGATAAAAATTAATTTTTTATTATAAACACTCTAGTATTTATGATGAAAAATTTTTATCGCTAATATTTAAAAAAAATAAAAAATTTAAAAATTACAGATTATTTACGATGAAAATGTTACAGCATAAATAATGAGTATTTATGATGAATAGCAAATTTTTCATCATAAATACTCTAGTATTTATGACATAATATTTGTCGCTAATACATGAAAAAATTTAAAAATTTTAAAAATCCAAAAATTATAAATTATTTATGATAAAAATTTAACATCATCAATAATTGAATATTGACAACAAAAACTTAATTTTCATCGTAAATACTCTATTATTTATGATGAAAAGTTTTTCTCGCTAATAAATGAGAAAAAATTTAAAAATTATAAATTATTTATGATGAAAATTCTATTTTCATCATAAATAACTTATATTTATAAAAAAAATATATTTCCATCAAAATAATCACTATTTACGATGAAAAATTTCTATCGCTAATATTTAAAAAAAATAAAAAATTTTAAAAATTCATAAATTATAGATTATAAGCGATGAAAATTTTTCTATTGAAGGATGTTCAGATATATTATAGTAAATCTTTTTATATTTATAAAAATAAATATTAGATAATTTTAAAAAATAATATATACACAAGAAAAGTATGTAGAATATTTAGATATCCCTGATCCTCAATCTTTATAAGGCTCTATCTGTGGCATCTTGAATCAATCCAAAATCAATTCTTGGAGGATGGATCAAGAGAAAGATGATTGAAAATTGAAGCTCAGGATGTCGTCATTCCTTTGGCTGGCCATTTGAATCTCGTCCAGATGACATTCGATTTTTCGGACCTTTTGCTCGAGGTCCTCCTCCCGATGAGATTTTGTGAGGCACGGAGAGTAGCCCAAGATCGAATCTCCATTGGAGGAGACCGAAGAATATTGGTATTATTCTTCATGCCTAGACCCTGATGGGATGGCAATTATCGATCGATCAGGGCAGAATGACGTGCATATCAAGGGGGATTCTCTGGAAGTAGTTTTGCTGGCTACACAGAGAAGGCACAGTTTGAGGAGCATGTTGCGGGGGTTGTCATTGCTCTATGGTTTGTTGTAAATACTAGATGGTGTTGGTCAATACTTGAACTTGTCGAATCAGGTCGTTGAATCGTTATGGGTCCTTTATAATAGGTGGTGGTATAGGCCCTTGAGGAGTGGATGCTTGCACTGCATCACCCATGCTTCGTTGAGATGATTGTCGATGAGAAGCGGCAGAATTGTTGCAAGTTTTTGTTCTTACCATAGTTCATCCATTTCATTACTAAAACATTCTGAAAAGTTGATATATTTACTACATCAGCTATATATATATACACACACACATATATACATATATTATTGCATTATTGTGGCTAAGAGATGAATGAAAAATGAATGGAAGAAAATAATACGGGGAACAAGACTTGGTCAGAAAAAAAAATTTAAATAAAAAATTATTTTTTATTAATTATTAGCAATGAAAAAAATTTTCATCGCTAATTATGTAATTAACGATCAAATAAAAAATTTTTGTCATCAATAATATTTTTCGGAGGCTGAATTTTTTCAGCGAAAATTTTTTTTTGCGAGAATTACTGACGATAAAAATTAATTTTTTATCGTAAATATTTTTTGTTCGAATTATTTACGATAAAAATTGATTATTAGCGATAAAAATTTACGTCGCTAATACCCCACGTCCCATCAACTCCCATCAGAAATTCATTTTTCTTCCTTGTTCCCCCCTGGCAATCCAGCTTCCTCCCCCCCCCCCGCGAGATTCCTCTCCCCCCCAACATCCTGCATGCCTCCGATTTCCTTCGCCGTCGCCACCGCTGCCATCAAAGTGAGTAGACTTCATCTCTATTTTTTTTTGGGGGGGTGGGTTTTGGCTGGGGACGGGGAACGTGCCAGGGCCGACATGCCAGGGGCGACGCGCCTAGGCCGTGACGGCAGGCCGCAGCCATGTGGGGCCTGCGGACCGTGACGGCGACGATGGCCTGCAGCCATGTGGGGCCTGCGGGCCGCGACGGCGATGGCGGGCAAGCGACGGCGACGGCAGGGTCGGGGACGGCGATGGCGGGCCGACGACGGGCCGGGGTCGAGGCCGGCGAGCCGGAGCCAGAGCCGGCAACGTCGACTCTTCTTTTTTGGGGGGGGTGGGTTCGGGCCGGGGATGGGGATGGGAAATGGCACGGGGCCAGCGTGTGGCGGTCGACGTGCTGGGGACGGCACGCTTGGGCCGGGACGACGGGCCACGATGACGTGCGGCCTGCGGTCCGCAGCCACATGGGGCTTACATGCCAGGGTGTGCAAGGGCCAACGATGGTGTGCCGGGGAGGGGCCGGGGCCGTCGAGCCGAAGTCGGAGCCAACGACGGCGAGCTGGGATGGGGTCAGGTCACGGCTGTGCCGGGGCCTGTGGGCCGGGCCGACGACGACAGGCCAAGGGGGGCCAACGAGCCAAAACCGAAGCCGACAATGATGAGCCGGGGTGCGGCTGTGCCAGGGACGGTGAGCCGGGGCACGTGTGGCCTGGGGGCCATGTGGGTTCGGATGGGTCGGGTAGGTCGGGTCGGGATGGGGCAGGTCAGGGATGGTAGTGTTCGGGCCGGGTCGGTTCCGGTTCGGACTAGGATGGGATGGGTTGGGCCAGGTCGGGTCGGGCTAGCGCAGGTCGGGTGGAGCTGGGTCGAGTCGGGCTGGGCTGGGTTGGTTTCGGTTCGAGCTAAGATGGGGCGGGTCGGGCTGGGTCGGGTCGGGCTGGCGCGGGTTGGGTGGAGAAAGGTCGGGTCAGGCTAGGGTTGGGGACGGCAGAGCCGGGGTGGGGCGGGTCAGGTCAGGGTCGGGTCGGGCTGGGGCTAGACAGGTGGAGTCGGGTCGGGTCCGGTCGGGCTGGGGCGGGTCGGGCCGGGATGGGGTGGGGATGGTAGGGTCTGGGCAGGGTCGATTTCAGTTCGGGCCGGGATGGGGCAGGTTGGGTTGGGTCGGGTCGGGCTGGGGCACGTCGGGTGGAGTCAGGGTGAGTCGGGTCAGGTCGGGTCTGGTCCGGTCCATGCCGAGCCGAGTTAGGGTAGGTGGGGTTGGGATGGGGCGGGTCAGGTCAGGTCTTCATGAGGATGAAATATGATGCTGAAATTATTATAATTATTGCTTATTATTTTTTAGTGTTACTGCTGAAATTATTTAATTATTTGACTAATTATTTTTTCACTAACACAATGCACATTGCTATTACTTGTTATAATTAAATTATTTTATGTGCTATTTTGTATGCTACTGAAATTATAAATAAAAAAATATTTTTATTTTAAAAAAAAATTATTAAAATTTTTAATGAAGAAATTTTAATATGAAGTTATTTTTTTTTGATAAATTAGAAATCCATCTTCGAATGCACGTTCAAATATGGCACTTAAATTATATTGAGCCGTAGATTTTCGTTCAAATTTCGATCTTCATCGAGATTGAAACTTGGATATTCCATATTCAAATTTTTTAAAAAAATAATATTATTATTATTGTTAATAGTTTATATTTCATTTTATTATGTGGTATTCAATAGTTATCTGTCCATTATTCTCCAAGTATATGATGGATAGGATGCATAGGCACCATATCCATATCATATACTTGGAGAACCATGAGGAGATGCTGTCAAAATTTTTATGAAAATGAGATGAAATATCCACTAATAACAATAATGAGACTATTACTTTTCTGAAAGAGATAGGGCCACACCTGTTAGTAATGATTTGGAAAGGATAGGATCATGCATTTTGTATCAAGTGATCCGGATTTGGATCCGGATCGGGATTTTAGCTAGAATTCGAAACACGATTTAGTCCAAAATTTAGATTGAGATCCAGAATACCACTAAACTTTATTTTGGTTGTTAATGATTTTGTGTTTGTTGTTAGATGAATATCAACAAAAGTTGGATGAATGCTAGAGGTATTTTTTTATCTGAATATCGAAAAGGAGTTCGAGATTTCATTGACTTTGTACGGCATAAGGCTGACAGTGCTAGTCAGAAAAAGTATCCATGCAAGAGATGTGTCAATTTGATATATCATCACATAACACTTGTTGAGGAGCATCTGCTACAATATGGTATGGATAAGAAGTATACTTGTTAGATATAGCAAGGGGAGGATGATCCAAATGAAGTGGTGCGCAATGATGACGATACTGAAGATGATAGTACTGATGGTGCTGGACCTGTTGAACATAATGGTATTGAAGAATTGTTAGATGATTTACATCAAGGTGCTTGTTCAAATGTACGCATGAATACTGCTGCATCTGAAAGCAATTCTGATCATGAGCATAATATCTGACTTGAGGTAGAAGGGACTTTTAAACAGTTGACAAAGCTTGTAAGGGATTCACGAGAGCCACTCTATCCAAATTGTACAAAGTTTTTTAAGTTAGAATTTTTGATATAATTGCTTCATATTAAAATCGTGAACCATTGGAGTCAGAAGTCATTTGATCAAATTTTTACATTGATTAACGCAGCCCTGCCCGATAGAGGGAGACTTTTGAAATCATATTCTGAAGCAAAAATATACATGCGGGAAATAAGACTTGGCTATACTCCTATACATGCCTGCAAAAATGACTACATATTATTTTATAAGGATAATGAACAAACAACTGAATGTCCGAAATGCGGTGAGCCTAGATACAAAATCGATAATAGGAATGCAAAGAAGATATCTCAAAAGATTTTGAGATATTTTTCATTGATATCAAGACTTCAAAGGTTATATATATCTACAAAGATAACTGAAGAAATAAGATGACATTATGAGTAGTAAATTTCAGAGGAGAACATACTTAGCCACCCGACCAATTCTATAGTGTGGAAAGACTTCGATGCAAAGCATCCGCACTTTGCGAGTGACCCACGCAATATCCGGCTTGATCTAGCGACAGATGGATTTAATCTCTTTGGCAATCTGAGTACCTCTTACAGCATGTGGCCTGTGATGCTAGTTGTATATAATGTGTCACCTTGGAAGTGCATGAAAGAACCATTTATTTTTATGTCACTGTTGATTTCGAATCCGAAAGCACTAGGTAAAGAAATTGATGTATATCTACGACCTTTAATTGATAATCTGAAGGAGTTATGGGAAAATGAGGTACAGACATATGATTCTTTGAGTTGAAGTAATTTTAAGTTGCATGCTTCGATTCTATGGACCATAAATAATTTTTCGGTATATAAAAATTTATCTAGATGGAGCACCAAAGGATATCTTGCATGTCCAATATGCAATAGGGATGCATCCTCTTTACATTTAAAGCATGGATGGAAAATATGTTTCATGGGTCATCGGTGGTTTCTTCCTGCTAATCATTCTTGGAGGATCCATTATAATCAATATTTTGATGGTAAGTCCGATCGGCGTCTGCCACCTAAGGAGTTAAGTGGAGCAAAAATTTGAGAACAACTTGAAGTCATTGGAAACTTTCAATTTGAAAAAATATCGGATACTCGCAAGCGAAAGCATACTGAAGCTAAGCTAAAATGGACTTAGCGAAGCATCTTTTTCGAACTACCGTATTGGAAGCAGCTACTATTTCGTCATAATCTGGATGTAATGTATATTAAAAAGAATATTTATGATAATATCATCGGTACTATATTAAATATTTCAGAAAAAATAAAAGATGGTACAAAAACTCATCTTGATTTATAAAAAATGGGAATCCGATCGGAGTTGCATTTAGTTCGTCGAGGTGAGAGATTTCTTATGCCACCCGCATGTTATTCTCTGTTTGGAGAGGAAAAGAGAAATTTCTGTGGATGGTTCAAAATCGTAAAGTTTTCTGATGTATACGCTTTAAACTTATCGTGGTGTGTTGGAAACAACGATGGTAATATCTCCGGCATGAAAAGTCATGACTCCCATATAATGATGCAACGTTTGCTTTCGGTGGTCATACGTGGTTATTTGGATGGTGATGGTCAAACTGCAATGATTGAGCTGGGAGTATTCTTTCGAGAACTGTGTTATTAAAAATTAAAGATTAACTTATTTGAGAGATCTGAAAAAAATATTGTACTCATTCTTTGTAAGTTAGAAAAAAAATTTTCACCATCATTTTTTGATGTTACGGAGCATCTGACTGTTCATCTTCCAAAGGAAGCTCTTTTGGTCGGACTGATATATTATCGATGGATGTATCCTATTGAAAGGTAAAAAAATTATACATACATTGTCATATAAATTATAAGATGTAAATATTTTTTTTAAATTTAAATTTATTTCTTCCTCGATACATTATCGAGGAAGAAACGAATATTGATGAGTAGATCTATATTCTTCGTTCAATTTTATCTTCCAATAATGGTATATGATATAATTATATTCATTAGAATATTATTTGATTTCTACTATTATTATTCAATATTATATTTATTTATATCTCAAATCCTACAGATATGGCATCAGGAGACAGACAACGACGTTCGCATTCACAGCTCCCTGCAGATGCCTCAGAGATTGAGGCACCTCCATCGATCTCCGTTGCCGCACCGGCTTCACTGTCAGAGGGTCCTACACCGACAGATCCCAATGAGGTGGGTCCCAGTGAGGCGGGTTTCAGTGGTATTAACTATTACATATTATATATAATAAAATTTGATTCTTTTATTTGGATCATACTAATGATTTATTTATTGTTGTTTCAGGTGAGTCTTCATCGGTGGTGAAGTAAGGGTGAGGTCCATCGAAGAATCTGGCTCTGGAGTGTTGGAGATGCCAGCACCCAGGACAGCATCTCCGGATCAAGATACTGGCTAGCTACACCAGACCCATTAGGGGATGGTGTGATCTATGGTAGACTGAGCTAGGCATCATATGCCACAGTTATGCCCCTATGACGCTCTTCAATTGGCATCATGTTCTGTCGGCTCAGAGAGAGATTTTCTACACTCACTTATAGGTAAAATAAATTATATTATGAATATTTAATTTACATAGTATTCTTTTAATATTTGTTATTGGCAGGGTGTATTTGATATTATTGATTTTGAGAAGGATCGTGTGAGGCGAGCCATCGATATTCAGTTATCGTTGCGTTTCAAGAACTATCGCCATCACATGCATCAGCATTGATATCGGGTGGTGCAAGATCATGAGGAGGAGGCAGTGCGGCAGCAGCCCTATGACAGCATCACCATAGAAGATTGGACTACTATATACCGATAGTACGAGGATCCGACATATCAGGTTACACATTTAAACTTTTTTTTATAGTTTCATGATTTAATCATTTATTCTTAAATTAATTTTTTTATCTACTAATTTTACTGATAATTTTACAGAGATGATGTGCCCATAATGCGGCAAACTGGATGAGACAGATCGTGCCGCATTGTGGGGGTTCGAGATTGTTTGCTCGTTACATGGAGCACATGGTAGATAATTTTTAATTTCTAATTAGCATATAATTCTCTAGTTATTTAAATTTTTTTTAATTAATTTTCAAATTATAGAGAGACACTCAGAGTGGCGAGCTTCCTGATATGATCGATATCTACCAGCGGACCCACCAGCGACGGTCGGGGAAGTGGACGACGGAGAGCCAGGAGCTCTTTATAAGTTTTTTCAATTATTTTTCATTCACAATCTGATTTTTATTATAAAATTAAAATAATTATAATTTTAATTTTCAAGATCATATGACAGAAATTAGATCCCAGCCTATCCCTGAGGGCTCGACCGCACCCACAGATGATGAGATCTGTGATCGGATGCTCGGTACGAGACCTTATTATGTTAGGGGTCTAGTATATGAGATCACTGCTCCCTCATCCTCATGCACATCTAGGGCGGACATCCATTCTGCATGTGAGGCTCGACTGACGAAGGTGCAGAGGTTGGCTATCGAAGATCGACAGCGAGCTCAGGAGTTGGCTGCACACGTCGACGACTATCAGCGCTTTCAAATCTAGATGATGGAGTAGATGGTATAGATGAAGTAGATAATACAGCTGATAAGGCAGCAGCAGATCGATCCGAGCTCCATCACCGGTCCGAGCTCCATTGGGTGCTCTCCATCCCCAGGTCATTCTCCAAATATCGATATTTGACAGCTTATTGATGTACTTTTTTTAAATTTCAAATATCTTATAATTTTAATTTAATATAATAAAATAATAAAATTTATTTATCAATTTATTGTGTAAATTTTTTATTTTTATTTTTTTAAATTTATAAAAATATTATACATATAAATTTAAAATATATATTTATAATTTTTTTTTAAAAATATGACTAAATTATTAGCGATGAAATTATTCTCGATGAAATATTCATCACTAAAAATATTTTACTAATATAATTTAATTTATCAATAAATATATAATTTATAGTGATGAAAAAATATTCATTGCAAATAATTTTATTTATGATGAATTTGATTCATCACTAATATTATTTATTTTTTTTTCTAAATAATTTTTTTATTAAATTAATAGCGATGAATTATTTTCATTGTAAAAATATTTTTTTACGATGGAAATTTTTATCGCTAAAACTTTAGCAAATAATAGTAACGAAAATTTTTCATCGTAAATACCTTTTTTTAGATTAATTTTTTTCATCAATTTTTTTTTAACGATGAAAAATATTCATCGCAAATATCTTTTATTAGTGATGAAATTTTTTTTATCGTAAAATATTATCAACGACGAGATTATTTACAATGAAATATTAGCGACCAAAATTTCGTCGCTAATATTATTAGCAACGAAAATCGATTATTAGCGATGAAAATTTTTCGTCACTAATAATCTATTTTTTTGTAGTGGTCATCTCATCTGTCCGATAATACTCTTGGACAAATAGAGCCTCTGAATTTTAGGAGTGAGAAGAAGGTATCGAAGAACCTTATATAGTATGTCCTTTTGATTTCTACCCTCTTATCTTGGTTTAAATCAATTTTCACCACATACGTCACATGTAACCTTTAGTTGGTCCTCCTTACAGAAAAGCATGCAATCATTATGGCATGCATCTGCCTTGTCGTATCTCATGCCTAATCTTTTCACCATTTTCTTTGAAACATAAAAGCTCCCAACAAGCTTCTCATCCTTCGGTAGCATCTTTTTTATTATTGCTACTATCCTATCATAGCAATTGACCATCATATTAAACTCGATCTTTAAGTTCAATAGTTCTAACATAGCTGATAATACAGTATGTATTTCACATCTCAACAATAGTGGATCATCAACATCTTTCGACATATGATAAAAATCATCGCTGCTAACTTCTGGATCATCCTCCATATTTCAGTCAAATTTAAGACCAGTCACATCCATAACCATGTCTACCATTCTATCTGTGTCACCTACTGAAGACTTTTAACTCTTGCAATTGTCTCCCACATCTCCCCATGCAAGTAAACCAATGCTTGTAGCTTAGCATAAATCCACTCCTATATGAATGGACAATTATTGTATCCCTATCAAGCATTTCTCTACTGATAAATCTCTTACAAGGATAACCAGCCCATCCTTGAACTAAGAGTGTAGCATTTTCAAAGCATAATCATAAAAGTATTTGATACCCTCCTTATATTCAGTAGAAATCATCCCATCGACACTCGACAGTCCATTCAACTACAGTCTATGGCACACTTTCTAAAGATTGCGTGTATACAAATACAAGATAAAATACTTACCAAATATGTTATTATTTAAAATAGGTTACATAATAAATGCATCTTATCATCAACTAATAGGTATAGAAGGTCCTATCCTATTCAGAAATTGTATTAATTCTATAGGTCAATTACAGTAATCAAACCATACACAATAAGAGCCAAAAAAAATTTTGATAATATTTTTTTTAGTTTTCTTCATACGGCTGAAGATGTGTGAGGAGAACTAAAAAAAAATATTATCCAAAATTTCTTTCAAATCCTCAACATATCATTTGATTACTATAATTACCTATAGAAGTAATTATAATTTTTAAACTGGACAATCAATTGATCAATGTACATAATTCTCTGATCCATACAAAAATATATAAATGTATTGGATATCATAAAATATGTACATTAATCAAAAGATAGGTCTATCATTATATACAATACAATACTTTTAAAATTTTTAAGCTTTCTAAGTAAAGGACATCATTGCAAATGGAGAAGGTCGGGATGCATGTCCTACGCATGCAAACTTAGAGCATGCCGTCTATCATTATATATAATACAATATTTTTAAAATTTTTAAAATACTAGCTTTTTAAGTAAAGAACATCATTGCAAATGGAGACGGTCGGGATGCATCTCCTATGCATGCAAACTTGGAGCATGCCAAATGACTAGACCGTGTGAGCACACTAGCATGGCATCTTGGCAAATCCCATCCTGAAGGTTCCAAAATATCGAGTGGGATTGCAAATAGGATTGGAAACGGGCTGGGGTGATGGGCCAGACCACATCCCTCCTTGAGTCTGGTCCGAAAATTTTTTTCAAACTTTGGATCAGACGTCCAATCATCGAGCTACTCCGATTGCCATCGGAGTAGATAAGTAGGCTAGAATTGATCCGATGGTGGCCCTATCTTGAACCCTTAACATCGAAGACAGTAGAACTACTCTCATCGTAGAGCTTTCCAAAGTAGTTCTACCTCTCGAGAATAATATTAACTTAAATAATATTATTAATAATATTATTTAAATTATTAATATTATTAATAATATTATTAATAATATTATTTAAATTAATAATATTTAAATTTAAATATTATTAATTAAAAATTAATCAAATAAATATAATTTTAAATATTAAAAATTTGAAAAAGTGAAAACAGATTGTGGCGATGGCCATGGAGCCATCATCGTCATCGTCGCTAAAAATCACCTAGTGGCTTCGACAACGGTGCGGGTCTGGTGGTGGGTCAGCGGTGTGATGCTCCGACAGCTAGGTGTCCAAATGGGGGAGAGGCAGGGGGAGAAAAGCGAGGCGACCGTTGGTTCAGTCCGACAAAGGGAGGGATTAAGGGAGAAGGGAGAGGCAGCGGGGGGATCGATCCAGCAAGAGGAGGGGCAGTTTGACGAAGGGGGAGGCAATGGGGGCTCCGTTCCAACAAGAGAAGGACGATCCAGCAAGGGGAGAGCTTGGGAACATGTGATCTGATGAGGAGACATCGGATCAGAGATGGAGACAACAGCACAGGGGCTGGGGGGAGGATGTAGGGGCTCCGACAGCACAGCGGGGAGAAGGGGGACCGAAGGCAGAGGGGAAGAGGGGAGGCGAAGGGTGATCTGACAAGGGGAGGGCTCGAAAACACATAATTCGGTGAGAGAATGCCAAATCGGAGGTGGGGATGGCAGCGTAGGGGCTGGGGGGAGGAGGTTTGGGGCTCTGGCGACATGGCGGGGGAGAAGGGGGACCAGAGACAGGGGGAAGAGGGATAGTAGGGGGGAAGTGGGAAGGCAGTCGGGGATCCAGGAGGTTTTTAGGACAGACTATTAGCGACAGCTACATTTTGTTGCTAAAACCATCACTAGTAAATATTTTTAAAATTTAAACCCATCGCTAATAAGTGTTTAAGCCATCACCAATAAGTCTGCAGCATAGGAGAAAAAATTCGAAGGAAAAAAATTTAGGATTATTAGCGATGATAATTTACCATCACTAATAAGGTAAATCCATCACTAATAATCCTAGAATCATATTTTTTAAAAAAATAAAATTATTTGATTATTAGCAATGGTAAATACCATCGCTAATAAGGTAACTCCGTCGCTAATAATCCTAGAACCAAATTAAAAAAATATATAAATTATTTTTTATTAAAGATGCAACATGTCATCGCTAAAAGTCAAAACTACCTCGTAAATTTATTGGTCATCATTCATCGTCAGTAAAAATTATTGTTAGCGATGGCAATTTTATCATTGCTAATAGCCATTGGTAAAAAAGTAATTTCTTGTAGTGTGCAACTCAATAGCTCTAGCCTTCATGAAACCCTATACATGGTGCCAGTCCAAATCAATATTTGCCATACCTCCTGCACAATATCTCAAGAATGAGGGTAAGCTAGACAAAATTTCTTGAAGTGGAAAGGATTCCGATAGGAGATCTCCACATAGTGCAATCCTCGATAAGTAGCATATCTGGTGGCTAGAAAAACACTGTATCCAACTAGCTATAATAAAGGCCATGTCAATCCGCTTCCAAACCTAGCACTCCCCTGATAGTTGTTATGCTATGTGAATCTGCATCTGGTGAACCCAAGATTAACTAAGCCATTTATCACGACCAAATCATAAAATTTCTTAGTCTCAACATTATTGGTGTTGGGCTTCCTCCTTTTCTCCCAAGCCCATCAATACAATTGAAATCACTAGCCACAGCTGCTGGAATATCCTGTTCAATTAGTCTAGAAACCTTATCCCACAAAATCCGCCTCTCTCTATAATTAGTGCTTAAAATACCAAACAAAAGCCAAGGAGGTTTATTCATTTCAAATATCACAAAGACAACTTGTTGAGTACAACTATGAAATACATCTATTATATCTCCCCCACTCTATCGAGAATAATAATACTCCCCAACAAGCCCGATGATTTAATGGCATAAAATCCCCGTGACACCAAAAAATGATGATGGGCATGAGCAAGCTTATTACTAGCCAATCAGGTATACACAGAAACAAAAATATCAAGGCTATGGTTTGAAGCCTCCTCTAGGCAGGCAACAAGCGCCCCACCAATCGAGCCCGATCTACCCGAGGCCAAACCCTTTTCCCCTACCAGACCCGACCCACCCAGCTCTCCAGTAGCAACCACCTATGAATGGGCCTAATTTGCCCCATCAAATGGGACAAGCCCACTAGTAGTGCCGACCCATTTGGGCTGAGAGGCGGCATCGGGCTCAGCATGGGTGTGGCCTATAGAAGAGCTCGGGCTTCTAGCCTATTTTATGTGGGCCGAGCGAGAGCCCACATCCACCATCCGAAGGTCTTTAGGGGGCCCATCTTCCTTCTGGCTCATCACCGAGTCCAACCCATCAGTGCCTGATCTCACCAATCAATCCAATTGGGTCCCCAACCTCAAACATGAACTCTACTCCCCCCGATGAGTTTGCCTCCTTTCGATTCATCCCCTTCTCCAATGATCATCGTCGAGCAACCTTAGTCGATTTCTGCCACCGATTAGAGTTTGGCGGGGACTCTAGCAAGGTTGGTTGCTTCGATAGTGAGCACGGCCTCAAAGAGGAAGTGTTGGGGCCAGATGTGTCAGGATTTGACTTAGGCTTCTTCTTTGCCTTCAGCACACTCCGATTGACCCTAGGCTACCAGATCTTTGAAGTCACGAGCCACGACCCAAGCCATGGCTGGATCGTGGCCTTCTAGACCTCCTCTCCCTCCACTTCTGCCATAGATCGCCACCCACCTCCATGAGTTCTATCTCGTCGGTGGCCTTGCCTTGGCTCTGATCTTGCTGCTCCACCTCCACAATGTTCATCAATTGAAATTGACAGTCACTCCCTCTTGATGATGGATCAGCCGATCGAAAGCGGTAATCACCATCAAAGTGGCCAATCCAACCACACTAGTTGTAGACTACTGATAAATTTTCAAATACAAACAGCTACCAGATCACCTTTCCCGTCCCTCGGATGGAGTCCCCTAGCTTCAGCAGTTCCATGTCATTGATCTCAACCCAGATCTAGGCATACCCAAGTTTTCAGAGTCAATTCATGAAATCATCAATGGCAATTGGCTACCTGGCTTCCTCGGCAATCCCTAAGATCATCACATTGTTCCAAAATTTGATTGAGAGGCTGGGTAATCATAGCCACACGATGGTCTTCTGAACAACATCCATGCCCAAGACAAAGTTGGGCACTAGGGCCGAAAGTGGGTCGGGTCGGGTGGAGTCACACCCCTGCCTGATTCTGGTTCAAAATTTTTTTCAGACTTCAGCTACGCTTAGGTCTGAAAGTTTTTAAAAAGCTCAGATCTGGGCCCGACCCAAGTCTGACCAAACCCAATTGGACCAGCCTAATTAAATTTTCAACCACACTAGCTCTCTTTCCTCTCTTAAATTTTTTTTAGAAAAAATACCTCTAAGCCCTAACCCTAACCCATCCGACCATCTCCTTCCCCTTCTCCAATACCACTGCAGGTGAAGTTGTTGATGGCGAGATCGAGTAGAACCAGCTTATCGATGGAGTACAGGCTGATAGGGATCTTGTTGGAGGAGTGGTTCCCATAGAGGTAGATAATCTAGAGCTCCTTACAACCGGCGAGGTCTGACAGGAGGGGGTCAGAGAGGACGTTGAGATTGAGATTGACCATTTGGAGGGTGATGATGTTACTGAGGGTTCCGATGGGGATCTAGCCTGTGAGATAGGTGGCCAGGAGGCGGATCCTGATAATGCAGCCATCGTCGCATTTCACAACCACCCACTAGCATGGTGTCACCAATGGAGGAGGAGGAGAAGATGCGGTCCAATGATCCAGAGGAGCAGCTGAGGATCCAGCTAAAGGAGCAAGAGGAGATCCAGATCGTGAAGAGGGAGAGGAAGGTATTCGATGAGGAGGAGATCCTCTGGTTGGAGGCCACTGCCGTGCGAAAGATTGTGGAGGAGGAGGCCCAAACAGAGAAGGTTCTTGAAGAGTCATGAGAAAAAGAGGTCTTATTCCCCTCTTATTTCCTTAATAGAGATTGTTAGAATCCATTTTGATTAATTTGATAATCCTAAGTTCTTGCTTTAATTAATATGATAATCCTAAGTTCTTGCTTTAATTAGTGTAGAATTTTTTTTTTATTTTCTTCGAAATTAATGTCCTCTTCCTATGCTATGCTCTCTTTGAATGTTCTTATAGCTGAAAACTGAAATCCTGAGCTTGTAGCCGAGACAGGGGACCAAAACTTCATGACTGAAAAATAGGGCCCCTTCCTTTTTTTGTGCGGTCCTCTTTACCGTTTGAGCTTCTAATTTAGAGTTTTGATGTGAAAAAAAATAATTTTGGAAACTAGGCTTGGGCCAGATATTCGGACTCTTGATCGGGCTGAACTTTAATCTCAGACCCAGGTTGGGTTAAAGGTATACTCGAATTCGATCCAAAATACAAACGGATATTATAATTAGGTCCAAGTTTAGTCTGAACTATTTTCGATCTAGTCCGAAACTTGATCCGAAGTCAAGCCAGCTCGAGCTCAATTCCAATCTTATTAGGCACCTACGGCTCAATGGCAAGAAGTTGCCTGATAACAAATCAAGGGCTGCCATTTAAGGATGATATCCCGCTTATCCACCGATCAGAAGCAAAATAATCAATGCTCCTTTACAAGCAAGAAGGCCTCGACTTCCCCTTCTCCCTTTCCTCGAAATCTTTGGCCACCCACTTGGCTGAGGCTCTCCAACCTAGGCTTAGAGTAATCACAGCAATATTCTCTTATGTCCGGCAAGAGTCCTCCATCACCTGCTCCAAGAACTCTAAAACTTTAGTAAAGTACTTGTCACGCCCCCAAACCGAGATTGTGAATCGAGGGTCATGGCAACCACCGCATACTCATAAAAAACTCTTCCCATAAGCATGCAAGGCATCTTATCATGCTATCCTAAAACAACAGCGAAATAATTATTCAATAATTTAAATCCAAAACATAATGACCTAATTTTTTTTCTTTAATATCTCAATAAATTCAACAACAATTCAAAGGCTTTGCATCAAATTCAATAAGCCTTTCAACCTAAAATAAAAGTATGAAGATACTGCTTCTGATCACTCTTCCATTCATATCTTGTATCATCTTAATTTCTCAACATCTGTAAAAATAGTAAAATAGAAGGTAATGAGCTAGACAGCCCAGTAAGCAATGATCACTTCCCAACAGATTTCATCAGGTATTTAAGTAAATAATCATTTATAGAAAATAAGCATATAGAGTTCATCAATTCGAAATCAATTTCAATTATGTAATATAATTCATGTCAAGTTCATTTCTTTTTCGAAAATTCAAGTTTCTTTCGGGATTTCAATTTCTTTTGTTCTTCAATTTTTTTTCGTCAACCATGAGCTATGACCATATTTTCCCTGTGGCAGGGTCATAATACCGCGTATCTGCTTGCGGTAGGCTGCAAATCATCTGGCAGCCATGTCCTTTGGAACCGCTGGTCTCGCTGGCGGTTTGTCGCTAGTCTCTCTGGCGACATGTCGCTGGTCTCGCTGGCGACATAAACCCTCAGGATAATCAATTGCCAACGTACATGCCCCCATTGGCAGGGTCCTTTACATAGTCAGGTTGTCAATTCTTATTGTTTCTTATATCATAATTCTTCATAAATCATGTTTCATATTCTAATTTCGATAATAAAACATATAATCATGTAGTATCGAAATCAATCAATGTAATGCATCATGAAATCAATATGTTCAATCATGCTTCATCATAACATTTTAAATAAGATATTTTCATAATAAAATATCATTCATCCAATTCATGTATCGTTTCACAAATCATGTCAGAAAAATATATTATAATTTGCTGATAAATCTAGAAAAAGTGAAACATTACTTACCTCGAACGCATTCCAATAAATCCACATAATTCTATAAATTTTCTTTCAAAAATTCTATTCGTAGATCATATCGCGATATCCCATGATCAAACATCCACAATACTATACAGAATCAATTTCAATAATTAGAAAGAATACAAATACCATATTTCAACGGTTTAGATTGAGTCTGATCATCTAATTTCATCTAATCAAAATCTAATTAGGACCTAAACGATCCAAAGTTTGACTATCAGATCAAATCGGATTCGAAGTGATAGGACTGAGGTTTCTTCATCGATTTTATAAAATCAAGTAGAGAGAGAAAATCAGAGGAGAGAAAATTCATGAGGTATAATTCGAACTGATCAGGTGACACAATTCAACATTACGATTGGTCCAATATCTCAATTGGTGAAATCAACATGATCAAATCAAGTCATGGCTAGATCGGGATCATGGATGATCAAATCTAAAGATTCATGGTTTGATTAAGGTAGGTGCCAGTACGCTGTCTGACAATCATAGATCAGGATTCTTCATTAAAATCAGATCAGATTTATTAAAAGAAATTTCTTCATTCACTAACCTTTTTTTTTAGAGAGAGAATCAATCAAGAGAAAGAATATTTTAGAGAGAGAAAATTCTAGAGAGAGAAAACTCATCTTGAATTCTTCAGACAATATGATTCAACAAATTTTGATCGATCAGATCAAATCATGCTAAAACTATCATGTGAATAATTCAATAAGATCATGAGAAATAAAATCTAAAAATACCTGATCTGATCAAAGTGGATGTCGGTGTATCGTCCGATGATCACAGATCAAAAATTTATTACGAGAATCATTTAAATTCATCATCATTCTTCTCAAAATTAAAAATCTTAGGAGAGAAAAATAATCTAGAGAGAGGATTCTAGAGAGAGAAAGTAGAGAGAGAAAGTCCAATTCTAGAGAGAGAAAATACTAGTTCAGGCTGAAGAGAGAGAGGGAAGAGAGAGAAACTATCTTTCTCATATTTTATTATTTATATCATTATTTATTAATTAATTTAATGATTTTTTTTTTCTTTTCTTTTCTCTCTCTCTTTTTTTTTTCTTTTTCTTCACGGAAGAGAGAGGAGAAAATCCTATTTATTATTATTATATTATTATCATATTATTTTTTTTCTTTCTTTTTTTTTTTTCTTTTCTTTTTCTTTTTCTTTTCCTTCTTTTTCTTTTCTTTTTCTTTTCTTTTCCTTCTTCTTTTCTTTTTCTTTTCCTTCTTCTTCTTCTTCTTTTCTTCTTCTCCCGTGGGCTTATTTTGGGCTGAAACAGGGGACCGTGAGGTCCCCTCGTTGGGTGGCCGGTCGGCGGCGCAGCCGGCGTGGGACGACCATCGGCAGGAGAGGAGACGTTCCGACGGCAAGGGGAGGCCAAACCGGTGGTCGACGGTGACCACCGGTGATAGAAAAACGATAAAAAGGAAGATTCTTCCGCAATAAAATCTGGCGACTCCGGTCGCCGGCGAGCGTGCACATCGGCACGGGAAGGAAGGGGGAGGAGAGAGGAAGGGGAGGAGGCTTACCTCCGTCGCCGGCGAGGCTTTTCTGGCGAGAAATTGGACGGCACAGTGACGGGTCTCTAAGAGGAATTTCCGACGATTGCCACCGTTTTGCCCCAGGATTTCTCGATGAGAGGAGAGAGGAGGGTTCTCCTCCTTAAATAGAGCCGGAGGGAACCCGTCTCCGACTCCGATTGGGAGCCGGCGAGAGGAGGAAGAAGACTCCCTTTGGGAGTCTTCTCCCCTGTTTTTCTTTTTTTTTTTTTTGTTCGTTTGGATTCTTACATGGGTTGGGCCGTCACATTCTTCCCCTCTAAAAGAAATTTCGTCCTCGAAATTTTTTTCTGCTTGAGTCTTCGTATTTCTTTACTTGAATCTCATCCTCAAATATTTCAAAATTCTAATTCTTGATACAAATTTATTCTTAAATCATTTCATAAGGAAAAAGTTAATACATTAATATCGATCTGAAACGGAACCATTCATTTTCTTATTTATCAAGATCACCATCTCAAAGATTTTCAATGTTTCAAGATTTTGAAATTATGATCTTATTTCCTATAAAAATAAATTATGTTCAATACCTCATGACTCAAATTAAAATCAAATCTATCTCTTGTGAATAGAAAAAGGTCAATGTCTCTATTCTTGCATAAGAACTTCATTCATCATCATTCATTCATTTATTTATTTATTTCAAAATATTAATCACTCTTAATTTTAACCCATCATAAGATAGGAAAACATACTTCTATGAATCATATGATGACATCCCAATCAATCAAAATTCAAAAATATTTTCTCTTATTCATACTTTCAAAGATTGAAGATTTATCATTTCAATCTCATTCTCGAACTTTTGATATTTTATTTCTTGATGCAACTTCATCATTAAGTCATTTCATAAAGATCAATATCACCATTGTTGATTGAATCAATATCACTATTTCTAGTCATCGAAATTTTCTTACTCAAACCCTCAAACTCTTAAATATTCTAATTCTTGAAACAAATTTTATCATTAAGTCATTCCATAATAAAAATCAATAACTCAAAAATTGATCTAAATCAAAACTATATTTTTCAATGTCTCTATTCTAAGTAAGTATATCAATTTTCTTTATCTAAATATTAACAACTCTTAATTAATCGATTCATTATCAAATTATTATAGTATTATTTTTTTTTAATATTATTCTTTCTAATATCAATAAATTTTTCGTATCAAACCATATCATCTATCATAATTCTTTAACTCAAAGAGTCATCATTCCTGACTTACTCAAAATAATCTAGATTACCATGCTTCCGCTGCGCACTCTGATCTAACAATCAAAATTTCTTAGGTTCACCAAAAAAAGTTGGATCAAATTATTTCTTTATCCTAAAATTTCAAATTTCAATTGAAATCAAAGATTAACTTTCGATTCTCATTCATATCTTTACTGGTGTACAATAATCTTGATTAACCCTTAGTCCAATATCATATTTAAACCATCATATAGATTTACTATAATCAATATGAATCAAATCTCAATTCTCATATCAATTCAATTCGATAATTTTCAAACTAAAAATTTTTATAAGTCAAATCAACGAGAAAATTCTACGATGCTCCATCAAATTTGGATATAATCTGAATATATATGAATTTCAAATCATTATTATTGTTATTTAAAATTTCTATCATCAGGATCTTCAATATCTATCAAATATCCTTTCATAACAATCATACAAGCTTCAAAAATCAAATCTCCATTTAATAGTAGATTCAATTAGAGACCTCGTTAACAAAAGCAAAGGAACTCCATGTCAATTCCTAAATCCTAAATTTCTAAATTATAAATTCACATGGATCCCTTAATCTGAAATAAATATAAATAGGATCTTTTATCTTAATCTAAAGATATCAATTTTTTCATTAACAACCTCAACAATAATATCAGAAAATCTCTTGATCAACTTAGATACGAAATCTTTAAATTAAAATTTCATACACATCATATAGTCTCCAAAAGACATAATAAGATCCATTATCTAGATCTAAGGATGATGATTAAAGATTCTAGTACGATGAATATTCTACAACCTCAAAATCAATTTCATCAATAAAAAAATAGGCTTCTTTGCAATATCTCCAAATACGCCTTCATCCTAATATGCCACTTTATATATGATCCACATACCAAGTTCACTTTCGATAAATATTCCAATCAAGCACCATAAAAAAAAATTTTCTTAGCCCATTCTGGAACAACATTTATCGTCAAATCTTTATCTTGCCAATAATAGTCAACTTCTCAACTAGAAATAATATCATAGTATTATTTTCACATCGAATTTGAAGTTACGATTCACTTGAATAACCAATGATCAAATTAATAACCACAATGCATAATAAAATTTTATGTCAATCCTTTTGTGATTACTTTCGATCAAGATCTAACTAATCATATCATGATCAATAGATCATCCATCATATTTTAAATTCTATATGTCATAATCTCTTGCGATCTTTTTATACATAATCTCAATGTTTAATCAAAATTTTTAAATATTTCTCCCACTACAATCATTAAAGATCTACACTATAATGTTCCTGGTGTCTATCCACTTACACCCATTCTATATCTGATTCTATGTTTCATAATTCATCTACTTATGCTCTGATACCACTATAATTGTCACGCCCCCAACCCAAGATTGTGAATCGAAGGTCATGGCAACCGCCGCATACTCATAGAAAACTCTTCCCATAAGCATGCAAGGCATCTTATCATGCTATCCTAAAACAACAGCAGAATAATTATTCAATAATTTAAATCCAAATCATAACGACCTAAATTTTTTTTCTTTAATATCTCAATAAATTCAACAACAATTCAAAGGCTTTGCATCAAATTCAATAAGCCTTTCAACCTAAAATAAAAGTATGAAGATACTGCTTCTGATCACTCTTCCATTCATATCTTGTATCATCTTAATTTCTCAACATCTGTAAAAATAGTAAAATAGAAGGTAATGAGCTAGACAGCCCAGTAAGCAATGATCACTTCCCAACAGATTTCATCAGGCATTTAAGTAAATAATCATTTATAAAAAATAAGCATATAGAGTTTATCAATTCGAAATCAATTTCAATTCTGCAATATAATTCATGTCAAGTTCATTTCTTTTTCGAAAATTCAAGTTTCTTTCGGGATTTCAATTTCTTTTGTTCTTCAATTTCTTTTCGTCAACCATGAGCTATGACCACATTTTCCCTGTGGCAGGGTCATAATACCACGTATCTGTTTGCGGTAGGCTGCGAATCATCTGGCAGCCATATCTTTTGGAACCGCTGGTCTGGCTAGCAGTTTGTCGCTGGTCTCTCTGGCGACATGTCGCTGGTCTCGCTGGCGACATAAACCCTCAGGACAATCAATTGCCAACGTACATGCCCCCATTGGCAGGGTCTTTTACATAGTCAGGTTGTCAATTCTTATTGTTTCTTATATCATAATTCTTCATAAATCATGTTTCATATTCTAATTTCGATAATAAAACATATAATCATGTAGTATCGAAATCAATCAATGTAATGCATCATGAAATCAATATGTTCAATCATGCTTCATCATAACATTTTAAATAAGATATTTTCATAATAAAATATCATTCATCCAATTCATGCATCGTTTCATAAATCATGTCAGAAAAATATATTATAATTTGCTGATAAATCTAGAAAAAATAAAATATTACTTACCTCAAACGCATTCCAATAAATCCACATAATTCTATAAATTTTCTTTCAAAAATTCTATTCGTAGATCATATCACGATATCCCATGATTAAACATCCACAATACTATACAGAATCAATTTCAATAATTAGAAAGAATATAAATACCATATTTCAACGGTTTAGATTGAGTCCGATCATCTAATTTCATCTAATCAAAATCTAATTAGGACCTAAACGATCCAAAATTTGACTATCAGATCAAATCGGATTCGAAGTGATAGGACTGAGGTTTCTTCATCGATTTTATAAAATCAAATAGAGAGAGAAAATCAGAGGAGAGAGAATTCATGAGGTACAATTCGAACTGATCAGGTGACACAATCCAACATTACGATTGGTCCAATATCTCAATTGATGAAATCAACATGATCAAATCAAGTCATGGCTAGATCGGGATCATGGATGATCAAATCTAAAGATTCATGGTCTGATTAAGGTGGGTGCCAGTACGCTGTCTGACCATCATAGATCAGGATTCTTCATTAAAATCAGATCAGATTTATTAAAAGAAATTTCTTCATTCACTAACCTTTTTTTTAGAGAGAGAATCAATCAAGAGAGAATATTTTAGAGAGAGAAAACTCATCTTGAATTCTTCAGACAATATGATTCAACAAATTCTGATCGATCAGATCAAATCATGCTAAAACTATCATGTGGATAATTCAATAAGATCATAAGAAATAAAATCTAAAAATACCTGATCTGATCAAAGTGGATGTCGGTGTATCGTCCGACGATCACAGATCAAAAATCCATTACGATAATCATTTAAATTCATCATCATTCTTTTCAAAATTAAAAATCTTAGGAGAGAGAAATAATCTAGAGAGAGGATTCTAGAGAGAGAAAGTCCAATTCTAGAGAGAGAAAATACTAGTTCAGGCTGAAGAGAGAGAGGGAAGAGAGAGAAACTATCTTTCTCATATTTTATTATTTATATCATTATTTATTAATTAATTTAATAATTTTTCTTTTCTTTTCTTTTCTCTCTCTCTTTTTTTTTTCTTTTTCTTCACGGAAGAGAGAGGAGAAAATCCTATTTATTATTATTATATTATTATCATATTATTTTTCTTCTTTCTTTTTTTTTCTTTTTTTTTTCTTTTTCTTTTTCTTTTTTCTTTTCTTTTTCTTTTTCTTTTCCTTCTTTTTCTTTTCTTTTCCTTCTTCTTTTCTTTTTCTTTTTCTTTTCCTTCTTCTTCTTCTTTTCTTCTTCTCCCGTGGGCTTGTTTTGGGCTGAAACAGGGGATCGTGAGGTCCCCTCATTGGGTGGCCGGCCGGCGGTGCAGCCGGCGTGGTACGACCATCGGCAGGAGAGGAGACGTTCCGACGGCAAGGGGCGGCCAAACCGGTGGTCGACGGTGACCACCGACGATAGAAAAATGATAAAAGGAAAGATTCTTCCGCAACAAAATCCGGCGACTCCGGTCGCCGGCGAGCGTGCACATCGGCACGGGAAGGAAGGGGGAGGAGAGAGGAAGGGGAGGAGGCTTACCTCCGTCGCCGGCGAGGCTTTTCCGGCGAGAAATTGGACGGCACAGTGACGGGTCTCTAAGAGGAATTTCCGGCGATTGCCGCCGTTTTGCCTCGGGATTTCTCGATGAGAGGAGAGAGGAGGGTTCTCCTCCTTAAATAGAGCCGGAGGGAACCCGTCTCCGACTCCGATTGGGAGCCGGCGAGAGGAGGAAGAAGACTCCCTTCGGGAGTCTTCTCCCCTGTTTTTCTATATTTTTTTTTTTTTGTTCGTTTGGATTCTTACATGGGTTGGACCGTCACAGTACTTTTGCAGCTGCTCAATCTCCATCTTGATGATCTTATAGGAAGTCCACAATGTCTGCCAATGCTGGCCCTACACCACTCTAGCCCATGACCGGCTCGTCTCGCTAGAGCTCGACAAGGATCGGCCCCCATCACTCCTGGATTTCTTTTGTGCATCCATCTTAAGAACCTCTAACCCATGAGCACACAACCCGCATGATGGAAAGCGTCAATGTAGCACAAAAATTGATACATAATGCTTAGAACGAGCAGAACCCCGTAAAGTGGCCCTTGGTGACTCCAACAAAGCAATGCAATAGCAAAAAATATGTTTCAAGCATGATACTTAAAATTTCTTTTGAATAAAGAACAATGTGATTTTGATGACGTGGGATACCTGGGGCTGTCCATCTACTCATATAGCGACTTGATTGGTCTTCATCCCGTACAAGCCTATATTCTCAAATTTTTTCAAAGTCAATTTTAATAATAATATAATTAGCAGTAATAATGAAGCTGAGTTTGCAATTTGAGATCCAAACTCGAGCTTGATTATAATTTGCAAGAGCCAGCTTTTTGACATCACCTTCTTGAGGGAAGCTACAGGCGGCTTAGGTTGGAATTATGTTTGTAATGTCGACTTTGAGGGTTGACTGTCTCATTATCGAGCGAGATTTGATCACTGTAGTAGAATGGATGCTAAAGCAGGCTCGGGCATTTACTACCCACCTACTCTTGTTTGATATTCGGCGTCTATTGGAGCACTGTGCCTCAATGGATGTTAGACAAGTTTATATTTTTTGGTTACTGAGTATCCAAGGATGTTTTGTGGACCAAACAGGTTGATGCGCCTATACCGTGTGTGTATTTGACTCTTTGGTTGCATTGATATTAGATTTGTATGATTATTCTATTTTATCAAAAAAAATAATACAATTGTTAGGTTATGTCTGATTTGCCTTAAACAAATTTGAAAATTATGGCCAAATAATTATTATTTATAAAATATCAAAAAAATTTAAGAAAGAAACTAAAAACTGGTATTAAATTAATTAAATAAATTTATTTTTTTTTATTTTATCAATAATTTTTTTGAAATTAGGATAAGCTGATAGGCGAAATTATTGTCGAGAGTGGGGTCAGTAATTTAGGTCATTAGAACGTAACCTCTGGTGAGGTCAGCAATATCTACGATAGGTACGCTCCAATCTCAACGGAATCCAGTCTCCAATGTTAAAACGATAAGAATAAATTTCTGCGAGACTTCCGAGCCTCGATCTCACGATATTTGGCTCTATATATCGGACATTTGTCCCCAAAAATTTCCTCAAACGACGCGCTCTGGGTTTGGGAATCGAGAGGCCACCTTTCTTTCTCCTTTTCCATTTATGTATTCCTTCGGAAGATTTAGTGAAGGAATTTTTTTTTCCATGCCTTCCTTTCTCCTCTTTTAAAGAGAGGAGGGAGGGAGGCGAAGCGGACGCCAACCACTTCCCCAGCGGCACCACAACGAAGACGCCGTCGGATGGAGTCCCGGAAGCGGCAGCGGCCAGCCGACGACTTGGGAGATGGCTGCCCGACGAGATCACGGGCCGGCGAGGCCGACCGGGAGGTGACGGACGACGAAGTGGAGGAATTCTTTGCGATCATCCGTCGGATGAACGACTTGTCCGGGGGCTTTGCTGCCGCCCGCGTTGGTGGCGGGACTGGCCTGCTTAGGGCGGCGACGTCGGATGGACAGAGGGTTGCGGTGCAGTGGAGCCCAGCGTTCGCGTGGGAGGACTTCGCGGGGACCAACGCCGGCAAGGACGATTGCCGGAAGGGCCGTTCGACTGCGGTGGCGGCGGAGGCGGAGGAGAGGGTGGCGGAGAACGCGACGCCGCGGTTCCTCGATCTCAACGCTGAGCCTGAGCCGGAGGGCCTCGTGGTCGCGTGCCCACCCGGTGACTCTACCGCCTCACGCCGCGCCCCTGCGCCTGCGTGATCGTTCGGCAGCTCTTCGAGCCCAAATCCTTGATTTGATGGAGCTTGGGCCAAGTGTTTGTGATTATAATTTACCTGAACTAATGGAGATTGGATGGTTTAGCAAGGTGAGCAGTGACTGGAGAGACGTAGTTTGTGTTGTATAATATATGCTGTTTCCTTCCATGTTAATGTTATCTACTTATATGACAAAAATAAGTAAATAAATAAATAAATAAAGGGGGAGATCGAAGGCCTGAAAACCAAAAGGTCAGGATGGGTGTGCGAATTGGTATCAGCCCGTGCACCAAATTAAAATCAAACTAACTGATCATGAAATTGATCAGAAGTTTGTATCATATGGTTTCCTAATGATGTTCTGATCATAATGTACATACTGAAGCTATGTTGGATTTTCTCATGCTTGCTTGCATGTTACTCGATTGTTGATTCCTATTGCGGTAAAAATGGTGAAATAGAAAATATTGATGGGAGAAGGGAAGGGAAAACTCTTTTTCCTTCAGCAAAACTATAGTTAAAAGGAACAAAAATCCCTATTTCGACATTCCATTTTCCTATTATTCTCTTTTGATGTGTAGATTCTTAGTCAAACCTTTTCTATAAGCTATAAATGAGTGATACTGAACAAAAATTCTCATATAATGTTCCATTTTCCTATCTTTTTCCTTCAGCGAAACTATAGTTAAAGGAACACAAAAATTAATTCTTACATCGATATTCCATTTTCCTATTATTATGTGTAGATTCTTCGTCAAACCTTTTCTAAAAGCGCTAAATTAGTGACACTGGTTAGGTCTTGCATACTAAGTGGCAAGAGTAAAGAATAAGATGAATTGATTAGTCACTGTGCGCCATGTGAGGTATCTCTGCTAAATTTGTAATATAATTTGTAGTGTCCAATTACATGTTATACAACTACATGATAAATATCAAAAAGACGTAGGATTTATTTTTTTAATTATTTTTTATTTTCAAAAATATCATCATTCAGAATTTATTTTTAAAAATATCATTCATATACGAAATCGTCATTTAAAATGATAATTTTACGGTCACTTAAGCCTGCTTCAAACCTAACTGATCGGATGAGATGGATAAAATTGAAATCACCCTATGAATTCGTAATTTTATTGAAATCATCATTTAGACTGATGATTACAGTAAAATTATCCTTTGAACCTGCGATTTTACTGAACTCGCGAGCCTACACAGCGATTTTTTCTCTCCTCTGCACTGGGTGCACGGAGATGGGGCGGGGAACCGGCGGACAGCAACGAGGGGTAAATTGGGAAAGAAGATATTTTTAGAAATAAAAAATAAAAAATAATAATTTAAAAAAAAATCCAAAGGCCTAAGAAAGATCATATCACCTGACCAACATGATAAGATAGAAATGACGATTACATAATAAACATATTTGAAAGTTCAGAACCTGGGACCCAGTGGTGTACGTGGATTTGTTCCATCCATTGGATTTGCTTCAACAAAGACAGTAAAGAAACAAATTTAGATATGCTTTTGCTATTGGATTGCTGAAAAGAAGAAAACCCCTTTTTTATTATTATTTTTCATTTAGATATCTTTGTAAAAGAAAACGAAATTCCATGTACACAACATACAAAATTCCTTAAGTTTGGAAATTTTGTCATTACATTTTTCTAGTTTCCTACCATACAAATGGCTAACATGATCAATTTTCTCAAAATTTGTATTTTCCAAGATAATCTTTCTAGCAACCGAGCAAATCCTATAGAACTCTATCCATGCGAAGGCAATCAAGCTGCTGATGGCTTGTTTGCTCTCAAATACCGAAACCTCCCTTGACTTTTCTTTCTTGATATGTATCCCTCCTATTTCTTCATTTGTGTCAGTCTATCAGTGGATGCTATGAATTGTTTTTGTTTGTTCATCCTCGTTAAGATGGTATCAACCCTCAAAAAGAAATTAAGAAAGAGCGAAAGAAAGAAAATTTACAATAAAAAATTATTTCATTTTTATTTTTACAACTATTTAAAGTATGTATTGATATACTTATTGCAAAGTGATCCATTTTGAACTTTAATGGATCATCATATGCTACATCAAATGAATGCACACCTCCACATCTAATACACATCAATCAACACAACTATATATTTTAATTATAGTTGTCATGTGTGAATATATTTATTTATTTGTATAAAATAAAAATAGTGAATCGTCTTTCAAATTTTCTCGTCTTTCTCAAATACCGTCAATCTTTTCCTGTTGAAATCGAATCATACATGTTGGAGATCTACTGTCCATCAGTACGGAACCATCTCCTCCACCCAATCGTGAGGTATTGTCCGCTTTGAGCCAGCGCGTGTCCGCTACAGGGAATCACGACGCTGTCCCTCACGGTTTTGTCCCGCAAAAGGTACCTCACATGGGAAAGGGGAAACTCGTACTAATAAGCAGTAGGCTCTCTTGATTGTATCCGGTATGGAACTTTCGGACTCGATGCCCCCGATGCCCATCCCATAATAATACTTTTATACCAACCATATAAATAAAGAGCGAATTGAGAAAACGCTTTGAGGTGATGGTAGGTGCATATGATTGTACGAAAAAATTTCTTTGAGCCCGCAATCTGTCGGCATGGCAACCCAATGTTTAACTACCTCCCATGCATCGCAGTGATTGCAATAATTTATACTAATTAATCTTGTGAGCGGTTGGGTGATCTAAGTTGTGCCAGCGTCTCCAAGTGTTTCCCAAGAAAAATTCCAGGCTACATTCAGAAGCTGCTCCTTGAAAAGGTTAAGCTAAAATTAAACTGTTTCTTTCCCACTACAAACAAAGGAGTAGCAGCTGGTCCTGTTTGATGGAGCTCAACGCAATAAGTTGGTGATGAGGATCCTTGGAATTAAGGGCCCAAGGATCTAGGTAAGTTTCACGGAAGGCACGTAATCAAGTAACCTTTGTCTACATTTTTATATTCACCACTCACAGGTTGGATGTTGGGCAAATGAGGAAAGTATGCTAAGAAATTTTTTCCTATGACAATAATCGATCGCTTCCTATCATAGAGACTCTATACACAGTTAGACTTGCATGATAATTAGAAAGGTGAGGGGAAAAATTTTAAAAAAAAAATTATTAGATAGACTAATTAGTCTGCCGTGCTAGCCATGGACTAGCCAAATAAGATCTTGACACATCAGCCAGCAGAAGCCTACCATATCTCCTCTTCTATTTTGAAAGAAAATTCCTGATAAATATGACATACCTTTTTCTTGATTTTTTTTTTTTTGAAATTTCCTATTACATGTTGTACAGACATATTAAATATCAATTGACTATGAGAATTTTATACTAAACAAAAATATCTATTTGTTTATCCTATACGATAATCTCTATTTAATAATGCAAACCCAAGGCAATACCACCTATGACTGATTTGTAAATAGAAAGCAAAAAAGATTTTTTATTTTTGAGAATGAGAATAATCGTTATATTTTGTCATCTCATGATTGAAAAAATTGATTTAGGTTACAAAATTTAAAATTTAAATTTAAATTTAAATTATAATAAAAATAATAATCATGTTCGTGTATCTCGTTATTACATGAATCACATCTACTATCAACGACTAATGTTTGAAATTCAAATTAAAATTTGAAATAAACAGAAAATACTAATTATATTGGTATATTTTGTGATTCAGTGATTGTATAATTCAATAGCTATTATTTTGCTATCATAAATAATATAAATTTTAATCTATGAGTGCTTTAGCAGAAATTGGGAATGATTATTCAATTTGCATAAATAAACGCATTCAATATTGTAGAGTAATGGCCACAATATGGTAGAATAATATAGCCATTCAGTGGAAAAAGCTACCACTTTTCCTCAAGTAGCCAACATCAGCCAAAGGTTACCATGTTCCTAATGACCATCCACCTCACCAATAAATAAAATCAGAACTACCCATCTAATACTTCTTGTATCAATCCTATGAGAACACATGACATGCTAATGCATGGTAAATGTTTAGGTTCCCAGCAATAGGTATGGCAAATCCACCGGATAAAATAACACTGGATGGAGACAATTGGTGCAGACTGGACCACATACATCATGTGGTTTCCCTTTCAATCCATCCTTCCCATTTGGCACCCCCAGTCAAAAGAAAATCATCCACCGATCCAGCGAGAGAGAGGAAATTATAAAGAGCGATTCTTTGTGCACCGCGCGCGGTGATTGGTCACCGCGAGGGTGGGGGGTAGTTGGGGGGGGGTGGTGGGGGGGTCAAAAAATTTTCCGCGCCAATCACCGCGCGCGGTGCAGCTCGTTCTTCATCGCGCGCGGTGCAATAAGAATTTCGCAATTATAAAAGAAAACTTCTTGTGGGGGACAGGAGATGGGCCGAAGGACAATACCAATGCGAGCCGCGTGGGTTTCGAGCCTGAAGCTTCTTTGACCTTTTTCTTTTTCTGCACCAAAGGCTTAAAGCTACAGGGATAAGTCGAACCGAATAAAAAGGCACGCCATTTCTTAGTTTTGGCGAGTTCCGTCCCAATCCGACACTGTTCAGCAAGTTGCCTTGGTTCTCGACAAAACAGCCTGAGACAGCTTAAACTCTTTTTCCCCCCCCAAAAAAAAAAAAAAAACAGTTTAAGCTCCACTCGGAGAGACTGAATCCTTTTAAATCGTGTTTTGCTTCTTGTCTGAATAATTCTGTTAATGAATGAGACCTCAGCCTGCTAACTAATTATGCAGGGGCATCCCTCCATGGCCAGTTTCTTGGAGAGCCTATGGCCGCTTAAGCTATGAAAGTTTGAGTCAATAACAAATATATGGTACTCTTAGATATTTTGGGCTGCACGCACACTACACTAATGTATTCAACAAGTCTATAGCCTAGTCAACAAACTCAAATAATTTTGAGAAAAAACAAAAAACATGTTCTGCACCACAAAGTATACTTTGGGTAACTCCTGTAGTATTACCATTTAACATGTTTGGTATCCAATGCAGTCCTTGCGGTCTATCCTCATGAAGTAGCAGCTATCCATGGCAAAGCAACATCATAGAGAATCCGAGCTCCTACTTGAAAACTAAACTAGTTACTCGAGCCAAGCTTGACATAATTTGCTCAAACTCAGCTTAACTTTGCCTTAAGCAGGACTTTAGTCAAGTGAGTTTCCAACATTTCTAAACAACAAAAATGTTTTGGCTTAAGGTATCTATGACTACGAACCAAGCCTCGAAATATGTTCGACCTTGGTTTGTTTCTAACTAAGCCGAGCTCAAGTAAGTTTGAGCCGCTCAGGTTATGTGTACCCCTTTTTAATGTCTGGATGTGGTGTACTGTGTACATACTGGTTGGATGATACATGCAGCTGATTAGAAAAAGGTTAAGGGAATGATTATGAATTTATATCATTACAAAAAGATAATCATGTTTCCTGCTCCTTCCTTTCGTTGTGGGAACAATGATGGTGAGAGAGTTTTTGTCGTGGGCAAATGGTTATCATGATTAGATATTAGAATAAGCACAGGTTCTTGGTTCCCGTTCTAATTGATAAATCTGCAAATATTTGAAATAATGGTCTCTCTTCCTTCTAAGAAAAAGAAGAGGTAAGCCAAACCATAGAGCTAAATTCAGACCACTATTGGAGGATTCTTTCTCCAAATGCTGCTACTGCTGTCTGGATTCCATGCAGAGATGCCGAGAAATCAGGCTTTTAAAAAGTTTGGTGCCAAAAAAGAATGGCATGGCGCAGGCAATGACAAACTCGACAGCACTGGTAGAGGCCACCAACCCAACAGCCGGACTAGCCCGCCACCTGCCTTGAGGCGTAGCAGTTTTTCTCACTTTTGGTCTAGGTCAGGCATGGTAAGCACGGATGCGAGCAAAAGATAAGGTAAAGAGTAGACAAGATGCAGACATGATGACACCAAGTGGGCATGGATGTGGACCGAACAGGCACTATTTGCAGCACAAACGGTGCAGGCTTCAGCTACTGTGCATAGCATTGTCAGGCCGTATAGCTTCTTGTGCAACCTTGCGTCCATTGGATATAATTACACACACACACATAGAGAGAGACACAGAGAAAGAGAGAGAGAGAGAGAGAGGCCGGGGGGGGGGGGGGGGGGGGGAGAGAGAGAGAGAGAGAGAGAGAGCAATTGGACTGGACTTTGGGACATTAAACTTCAAGGCCAACTGTAACTAGGATCCAAGCAATAACCGTGGGCTCCGCAAGCTAGACCAACTTTCTAATAGTATTAACCTCCAAAAAAAAAAAAAAAGGAAAAAGAAAAAAGCTTTCTAATAGTATTCTTAAGGCTCTTCCAAATCATGACATCATGGAAACCCGGGTTACAACTTGGTGGGGTGGCCGGTCAAGCAGGAGGCATGGACGAAAAGCTGTTGTTCTTTAAGAGCACGGATAAAACATATGGAGATATTTCCAAACAATGGGACTGCAGGCATCTTCTCGGTGGAGTCACTGGAGGAAGGAGTGCTGGCTAGGAATTTTCAATGAAGTCCCAGTTAGCAAGAATTTGAATATTCAAAATTATTCAAACCATTCATCCAAGCAGTCAGTATACATACCTTTGGGTTCGAGGCTTGTCTTCTCCTAGCACCAAATATCATGAGACCTCTATTTTTGTTTTTCTTTAACCAACGAGAAGCCAACAAAATATCATGAGACCATTTTTTTTGCCAATAAGAAGCCAACAAAATTGATCACGCGGCTTTGCAAAGAAATTGTTCTATTGGTTAACTCAAATGGGCATATATTGTATCCATATGGATTATAAATCCAGATCAAGTTTGATATTAGTTGTAATGACTTTGAATATCTTATTCAAGGAAGCTAGCTCGAAGATATTGTATAGAATTCTTAGTACTATATAAATATATAAAAACTATTTAGTGAATAATCAATATAGGACTAAACATGCATTTGTATGGGTCCTCACACTGTGAGTGATACCACATGCGAAGCAACCAAAAAAATTCATTTTTAAGATAAAGGAACAGAATCAATCCATACTATAATTAACCAAAATCTTTGCTTGCCAACCAAAAAGTATGATGATTGAGGCAAGCCCTAGTTCACAAGAAAAGAATACTTGAAAAAGTATTTTAAGAGAGATGAACGCGAGAAAGTGAAACAAAACATATGGAGAGAGGAATTAATTGCAATTATCTCCACAAAACTGCATTAATATGCTAATAGCTTTGCGAAGTAAAGTATTGATAATATTTTCGACCATAGGGCAGTGGAGAAGATGAGAAACTTGTGTTGAAATGGTATAACTTCGGACAGAGACAGGAGACCCGGCGGGTGGGTGGGAGGAGGGGAGAGCCGGGGGGAAAAGGAAGACTCACCGTAAGTATGCAACTACTCATAATTGATGCACCAAGACATTTATTTTTCAAAAAAATAATATTTAGTGCTTCAAATAAAAAATATTATTCAGAGAATAGTAATAGCATCCTCCTATTATATGTAGAGTTACTAATGTCAGTGTATGAAAGATTACATCATGAAAGAGATGGAAGAGAATAATATGAAACCTTTTGACTAGTGGAGATGACATTGAGAATTTTCCATGCCACGACTTGTTCTCTGTCTCTCTCTCTCTTGTTTTTGTATTGACCATCTCTTTGCTACCCAACTGCCTATTCGCGCGCGTTGTTTCTACCGTGGCTATTGGACAAGTGATTGAGAGTTTAGGATTGACTAATTCAGAATTCCCCTTTATGCTTTCCTTAATAATCACAATACTGTTTCAGACAAGTTAGATGACTTGAAATAACGACAACATTCTTAATCTCTCTCTCTTGTTTTTGTATTGACCATCTCTTTGCTACCCAACTGCCTATTCGCGTTGTTTCTACCGTGGCTATTGAACAAGTGATTGAGAGTTTAGGATTGACTAATTCAGAATTCCCCTATATGCTTTCCTTAATAATCACAATACTGTTTCAGACAAGTTAGATGGCTTGAAATAACGACAACATTCTTAATATATATATATATATATATATATATATATATATATATATATATATATATATATATATATATATATATATATATATATATATCTCAGAGAGAAGGAAATGAAAAATCCAATGACACATGACAATATATTATGAGAATTCCTCAAAATTAAAAAATTACAGTGAGACATATAATAGTTAATTTGATAATTAATATTTCATCATAATAATTAATTTACAAGGCACCAACTTTGATATTCTACTAAATTGTAGAATATTTTTTACTTTCTATAACTTAAGCATGACAACTCACAAACTTTTCTACTCAAAAAAGACAAGTCACAAACTTTGTATCTGGATAAAATGTCGATTGTTATATGGATTTTTTTTTCTTTTCTTGGATACCCGGCTTGAGTCCTATAGTATTTTTCATTTTGGAACGACAAACCATATTCAATTTAATGAGACTCAAAGCGAACAGAATAAAGAGCTAACATGATGCACACTTTTCCATCAGCAGAACGTCAACTTATTAAAAAATAAAATAAACTATATTCATGGTCCCGAAACTAGGTCGGATTTTTTATATGAATCTTAATTACAAAAAACTAAAATTTAGTCCCCAAACTATCTGAACTGATTTAATGTTGCTCTCAAACATAATTTTGCCGATTTTCTCTCATCGGAAGTCCGATGTAGCAATCTCCGGTGCTTACGTGGATACCTTTTGCATGCATAGCTCAACCAATACTGATATGGCTTAAAATATTTTTAAAAAAATACTGTTAATATGGCTCAAATTCTTAATTTCAAACATCTTCTTCTCCATTTCTCCTAAAACCCACCAAATGTTATCTCCATCTTTTATCTCTCCTCCTCCTATTGCTTGCTCTCTTGTTCCAAGAACAAATCTAACGATAGCCTCAATATGGTATGTGAAGAACCACAAGACCTGACCCTCCCCTTGCGCCGCATTCGGGACTCCACCTCCATGCTGCCCTCCGGCGATGGTGACATCGTAAGGGGGAAGGAGTCAATGGCGAAGCTAGCGGCCATGTGCTGGATGCTAGCATAAATAAGTTGGAGTGCATTGTCGTAGTAGAAGAAGATGGTGCGGTTGGGATTGCGCACCATCATGTACTAGGTGAAGGTGAAGCTGATGATGCTGTTGGCAGTGGAGAAGCCTGAGAATCGAATATCGTCCACCTATATCTTAGGGTCCCAGAGTTGGAAGAAGACAAAAAAAACTGCCACCAGTGCCACAGTTACGAGGATTAGGAACATCGATTGTCGCCACTATGCTTTGCTGGTCCCAGTGGTCCCTAAGTACAGAAGCATCATCATGTCATCTTGACTCACCATCTCCTATCGACACCTGAGATCGGGCTCTATCACCATAAATTTCTCGATCATGTAGCAGATGCGGGCATCATTGCCGGCAATCCACTGATCCTCGAGGAAGAGGATGGGGAAATCACAATCGCAGGAGAGTTTGTCTATAAGGGGACAGGTGGCGGAAGCCAAGATCGGGTCAGAGTCAGAGATTTATTTGATGATTTCTTATGAAATGTTTAGGGGATTAATGGTGGTGAGAGCTTTGTTTGATGATTTCTTGTAGAGTGTTTAGGGATTAGTGGTGGTGAGGACGGCACCAAGAGACATGATGGTGTGAGAGATAACAGGGAAGTGAATGAAATTAGGAAAAAAAAAAGGTCCACTTGGGCCTTACGGATGGAGAGAATGTCTTCTGAAAAAAGATGATTATTTTTTTTAATTTTTTTTTTAATTTTTTTAATAATATTTTAAGCCACATCATCATTAGTTAAGTCATACGAGTAAAAAATATTTCATATAAATGCCAAAGATTACCACATCAGATTTTTAATAAAAAAATCATTGAAGCCATATATAAGAATAACATTAAACTGATTTAGATAATTTAAAAACTAAATTTTAATTTTTTATAATTCATAAATTATTTAAAAAATCTGATTTAATTTTAAAATCAGGAACATAACAAAACGAGCGTCTCTTTGGAAGTCGCCAAAGGGCGAGGCTTCTATTGGGACTGCTAACAATCACCGCAAACGTTCACTAAAGCAGTTCATCCGAATTGGTGCCATACGATAATCAGCGGTGGTCTCATGATAATAATTACAGATGCTCACGGAACCTTTTCAACTATTCGCCTTGACAAGTGCGACAATGTCCCCCTCACAACCGCGTTCAGTAAATAACCAAAGCTACAACCCCTCCACTTCGTGCCTGGTTTCATTAGGTGTTTACATCTAAACCATACATAGCAGCTATATCAAAAAAAAAAGAAAACACAAAAAAAAAAAAAAAAACCCAACAAAGCAGCCTTTGCAGAATACTCCACTTTCCCCATCTTCATCAAAGCTTTGCACAACTTTATAAGATTCTTATAGCACTTCTCCCCACAGGAGCGAATCACTCATTATAGACGCACCACATGCCATTAATCAACAAAATCATCAGGCCCAAGAGAATAATTGAAAGGGCAAATAAACCCATTATGGACACCAAGATCCAAACATTTATATATAAAATAAATATGTACACATGCCATAACTCAAAACTGACCGACCCATTTCCTACCATTCTTTATACAGATTCCAGGCCGAAACTTGGACATAAAATACAAAGCCATAGTGAAAGCTCAGAAAAGGACACACCCTCACAACCCATCTAGCAATGACTAAAATCCAATGCAACGATTAAAAGGTTATCTACATAAAAACTTCTGATTACAGACAATAAGGAAACAAAAAGAAAAGATTGGTTGTTGGGGCCAAACAATGTACAATGGGAGAAGAAATCGCTTTTCCAAATTCCCTTTCAAAGCTCTCTTCACTTTTGCTTTTAACTCCTCTTCTATGCTTGGTTTAGCATCTAAGTGTGGTTGCGGATTGTTGATGTTAATATTCCTCACTCTTTTCCTTTTTTTTATCTCCCACGTGCTCTTCCAAATGAAAGCGAGCACTGGGTTTTGGGTTATAAATATGTGCAACGTTTTTAGGCCACAGCAGTGATGCTGCAGCTCCGGCTATCGCGGTTGAGGCAATCAAAACCCTCGATTCTCACGGCCGCCGGCTTGAGGCCGAATTTGGCACGCACACAGCCTTTCCGTGGCGACATCGGCGAGCCGGATTGGGCCGGAAGGGCGGCTATCGGGGCCGGCGGCCGGTCCTCGCCGAAACGGGCATCTTGGACCACCGGGTTCGCCGCCCGGCTCGGCGGCGACCCGCAGAAGAACGGAGGTGACGAGGCCACCTGTTCCCCACCCTGCAAAAGACCACCAAATGGACGGAGGAGATCAGATCATGGATCCATAAAATTACGACATGCATAAAACATAATCTTTTAGCAAGCATGAATCCACATATATTTAAGAAATCAAGATCCCAGCACACATGCTTTGGTAAAATTAAACTCGATATTACATAGCTATAAATCAGCAAACATTATACAAATCACAGCTGGACCAAACAGATCCAGTAATCAAAGCCATCTGATCTTTAATCAAACGGCTAAGATCTCCAACCATGGATCTGACGGTGTGCCCAGAGTCTCATCCGTCGGATCTCGATATATATATATATATATATATATATATATATATATATATATATATATATATATATATATAGCTAAATAGGCAGATTTTTCTTTTTAGAGGACCCCTCCGACCGTCTATTTCAACAAATAATTTTAGTATATTTATTAGCTGATGCATATAAAACTAGGGAAAGGATTACAAATCTCACCTTTGCTAGAAATAAATCGAGAAGCTCCGCTCCGGCCTTCGTATCCGACAGATCCGCCTGATGACTGTTGAGAAAGAAAGAGAAGAAAGGAGATAGAATCAGAGAGATGGATACAGAAAAATTAGATCTCTTAGTTCTAAAGAGGAGGGAAAAAGGGGCGGAAGGAATTACCTGGCATGCCATCGGAGGGGGCGGACGGAGTCGGCGGAGAAGAGGGTACCGAGGCGGCGGGGCTTGGGGCAAAAGACTGGGGGCCTTCGATCGGCGACTGCGAAGGAGGAGGCCCCCCGCATCTCCTCACAGGCAGCGAAAGCGTTCTGCTGCATCGCGCAATGGTTCATCTTTGCAGGCCCCGAGATCCGCAGTTAGAACGCCTGCCGAGGAGTAAAACCTATCAATATTTGCTATTTTCTTCACACAAAACGCAAAATCAAATGAAGAAAAAACAGGGATTTTGCTGGATCTGGAGGAGTTGAGCTCAGATCGGAAGACAGAGGGCAAAACCGGAATAATCGAAAGATCTTACAAGAGGGGCATCTCGAAAAATCGAAAAGATCAAATTTTTAGCTGGTTTTCGGACAAAAACTGATTGAATTAGAGGGGCAACAAACCCTATTCCAACAAAATAACTCGAGATGTGTAGATCTCGCGGAAAAGGCTCCAGAGGGGCAGTAAAGAGGGCAGAGAACCCCTAAAAATTCAGTCTTGGCTTCACAAATCAGCATGCAGCACAAGAAGAGAAATCAAAAGACCCGGATCTATAAGAGAAGAAGCTCTATATCCATAAAAAACCACAGGCTAGAGAAAAAAAAAATAGAAGGGAAATCCGAACGGGAAGCGAGAAAAGCGTCGGAGAGAGGGAAAAGGGATCGCACCTTAGCTGCCTCTCTCTTCCAAGAGAAGGAAGACGGAGAAAACCAGACACAAGAAATGTGGAGAGGCGGCGAGGAGAAGAAGGAGAGGAGGAAAAGGGTTCGGAAGAGGTATATAATAGAGGGAGGAAAGATAGAATGAACTAAAATAATTTAAAAGCGGGCGCAGGCAGCGCCCGGTAAAAATACCAATTTTCTTTTGATAAATACTATAATATATAAAAATAAATAATTATTAGTAATTTGGCAGTTTATTACGTTACATCTGTTTATGGATGGGAGAATCTCTCACGGAGAGCGCACTGAAAAATCTTAAAGATATATATAAAAAAAAATAATATTTAGAAAGAAATCTAATAATTAAGACTGGTAACAGATACCGTGGGCTTGCGAAGCGTGGTTTGGTTGTTTATGTCCGTCCTCGACCAGTTCAAAGACTGGAAAAGAAAATAAAGGGCACGTGCCTTGCCGCCCTGTCTTAGCTTTTTATCTAGACACGTTGTATCTTGTGAAGGCCAGCTATTGGGCGCGTTTGATGACCACCGACCCACCCTTAGTATGGAGCCCTAGATTTTTTTTACTTGGGTATAATTTTTAATGGGATTAGATCCACGGGTAAGGTGATGAACCAGGTCAACCATAAACACACATGAAAGCACGTACATTGTACCTTTTTCCAATTTATCTGTTTTTGTATGTGTTGTTTGATGATTGGATCGATCCACAAACTGAGCAGTAGATTTGACCGACAATGTTTACGCTTGCATGGAGGGTGGAGATGGATGCTGCTACCTGCCTAGCTCCCCTCGTTTTTAAAAAAGAAAAAAAAATTGCTGCTAAATTATATAATTTCTTTTATAAGCATGGTATGTTGTGATTTTGATCAATTGCCATTAGACTGCACTAACTTTTTTCAGGAGCCAAAAAAAAGTTTTGGTGTTATTGATCATGGATCGTCTCCCGTGTGAACTACAAAATGGCAGAAGTTTTTAAGTCTCTGTAAGATATGGAGATAGATGCCCCTCAAAAAAAAAAAAAAAAAGAAGCAAAAAAATATTATGATATGATGCTAAATTATATAAAAGGTTTATGTTGTATAATCATGGCGTGTTGTGATTTTTTACTACCGTACAACCTTTTCCGGGCAGAAAAGGTTTTTGGGGTTATTGTTTCAAATTGGGTCCCCTCCATTTTGGGCTAGAAAATGCCAGGTTTAGCTACAAAACACTGTAGGTGACTAAGCATGACTCATCTATTTTGCAAGCTATTCAGCAATACATGGATGACTAATGATGCAGAATAAGATCTCTTGAATTCAAAGTAGAATAGGAGATGATCCCAACTCAGATTGAAAAACACCACCCAACAATATTTATTAAATGATGTGACGAATTAATTGTAATATAAGTCACCTTCATAGAAAAACATCAAATTCTTGATGGTTTTCTTAGGCCAGACACATGCTTTTATAAGCAATGCTAAATTAACAAGAGCTGACGTCTAAGGAGTTTGCTTACAACAAACTCATTGCACAGCAACCCGTCTATTTTTCCCTGGAGATATATCATCGTTGGTTTCTTGGTGGAAATTCATATTTTTTCAACCTTCGGTATCTGGAGAAAAAATATTCAGTCTACATGTCAACATATTCACTTACATTTTCTGAAGTAGATATTTTATATTTACTTAATTTGAAAAAGTATTCTATTAATACATATATTTATATTGTGTTTGGAGTATTGTCAAATATGTTGTGGGATTCACAATAGCATCATGTCTGTGTCATAAAAAGTATATTTTTAAGTGGGTTTATGAAAGGATGGAAAGAATAACACTAAAAAGTTTATTAGATTATGCAGTCTCAAATATTCTGAAAATTGCAAGCTATCTTTCAAATTAGTTATAGAATACTATGTATGAATGTCATTGGAAATAATACATCCAAATCTAACTAATCATATAAGATTTCATACGTGTGTTGGCTAATTTGACAAAATGCTCAACTGTACAAAAAAAATATCGACAAATCTAAAATATGTAGAAGGAATGGCATGGTTTACAATTTCTTATAGCTATGTAATATAGCCCATCAAAAAAATCTGGATAATTTTCCATAAGAAAAATTTTTAATAACATCTATCATACCAAGCAATGAGTTTGTGTATTTGTCCTATCTATCAATTATTATCTGTGTACAGTAGCTAAATTTGGAAGTACTTGCAGGTGATAACCACTTATAAGTCATGTAAATTGCACATCCATTCCTAGTTGTGCATCATCCACATGCCCTTGACACGAAAGCCATAAAAAACTTAACAAAACATGGTTTTAAAAGTTATATGTGATTTTCTTCTCTAATATATAAAATGTAAAATTTCTTTGCTTATTAAACTAATTCTATTTTCGATACTAACGATTATGTAAACTATTTTTCAAAATTAGATAGGTTTTCAAATTAGATAGGTTTTCGTCACTCACTCTTTATTGCATGACTTATAAGTTGGGAATGCAAATAGGATATGCAGGACTCTAAAATTGTGACCGGTGGAAGTTGCACCTCTCTGTGCCCCTGAAGTTGGTGGATACATCTTCTTTGAATAATTACTGCAATTTGTAAAGATAGCATATAGGCCAAAATTTGGCACAATCATATCACGTTATAATCTATTCTTTATATATAACGTGTATTCCAGGGACAATGACTCTGCACCAAAGTTCATCCCCACCTTTTCAAATATTATCAAGAAGTTCTTTTTAAATGGATGCTTGCCTGTTTCCTTTTTCAGGTAGGCGCTCCAGTTCTTTACCCGTAGGTACGTTTTCGCATGCGCAATGCACGCCAAGCATGAGCAAATTATGATTAAGTGGCATCTTTATAATGATATTTGCTGCTGTACTCCTTTAATAAAATTTTATTATAAAAATATTGAAGATATTATACTATCATCATTTTTTTTATTTTATTTTTTTTTAAATATTTTTTTTTCTTCGTAGCTTCTCTTTGTTGCCGCTTGCCTCCTTGTCACCACATGCCACCCCCATCCTTCTCTTTTGTCTATCTCTCCACTGCTCGGACCTACTACCACAGCCATCCTCTTTATTTCTCTTCCACCTACCACTTCGGTGCTCAGACTAGCCGTCATATACCGCCCCTATCCTCCTCTTCCATCCATCTATCCGCCGCTACAGCCATCCACTTTCCTCCTCCTCCGCCTTCTCTGCCTATCTCTCCATCGATTAGGCCCACCGCTCGCCTCCCTACCACTATAGCTCGTTTCCTCGCTGTTCGGTTCTCCACCTCTTTTCTCCTTACACCACTTGAGCTTGCCGCCCCCTTCCTCCTCCTCCTCCATCATTTGCCTTCCGACAGTCATATGCCACTCTCTTCTTCTTCCTCCATCACTCAGGCCCATCGCTCGCCTCCCCACCGCCACATGCTGACCTCCGACAGAAAGGGGCGATGCTCTATTGGGAAGGGGGAAGGAAGAAGGAAGGAGGGGGTGATGGGGGTGGAGGCGCGACTTCCAAAATGCTATACCAATTTTTTGATTTTCAAATTACATTCAAAATTTAAGTTATTTACTGCACCAATCATGCACATTATCAGTTAAAACTGGTTGCTAATAAATAGATCAGTACTGTACATCTTAAAACGGATGGCTAGAAAAGATCAATAGTAAAATAACTAAAAAAAAGCTCTGGAGCACCGTAGCAACTCTTTCTGAAAAGAAACTTCTGAGAAAATTATTTTCTGAGGATAAGATTTTGGTATGTTTAGTTGATCATAGAAGAGTGACTTATTGCAGAGTGGCTTATACTTGATTAAACACTTATTTTTTTGAAAAAATTGTATATAATACTTAGTATACCTTTAATAGACATCAAACTATATATTTTTTACTCCTAAACTTTATATAAATAATAATATTATATTTATACTAATATAAATATAATATTAATATATTATAATATCGCATTAGATCATAATAATTTATTATATTAATATAATACTATATATAAATATTATATTAATATAATATCAATATTTTAATATAATAAATTTATTAGTATAAATACTATATTAATATTAATAAAAAATATTATATTAGTATAAACATTAAAATATAATAAATATTATAATATTAATATTAATATTAATATTATATTTATATAAATATTAATATAATATTATATTAATATTCATAAAAGATAATATTTAAATTATAATTTTGAGAATTTGTATGCTCCACAAAGACATATGTACAAAATCATCATCATCATAACCATCCATTGATATATTGTAAAATCTTAATCATAGATCTTAAAAGAGTATTTTTGAAAAGAAAAAAATACCATCAATTTTCATCCTATTGGAAGTTTCAATATCCATCTCCCTCATGGGTTTTCACTTTCCATGAAACATATAGGACTTATTTGGTTGACGAAAAGTGGAAGGGAGAACATGCAATTTTTAGGAAGTAGATAGGGACTCTCTTATTTGATTGGAGCTGTAACAGAAGAGAAAGTGAAAAAAGCTCTTTTCATGAGAAGTCACTTTTTATATTTTATGCAAAGTAAAAATACATGGATGAGATGGATTTTGGCACTTTCCTTTCGAGATCCACGATTAAGATTTTGCAAGATATCAATAGATGGTTGGGATGAAATATTAAATAGTAATATAATACTATATTAATATTATCTTGATATTTATATAAATATAATAATATTATTATTATATTTAAAATAAATATTATATTTATGTTAATATAAATATAATATTAATATTTATATAAAGTTTAGAAGTAAAAAGATATAATCTTATATCTACTAAGAATATAATAAGTATTTTACACAATTTTTTACGGAAAATGAGTGTTCGATCAAACGTAAGCTATTCTGCAATAAGTTATGTTCCTATGATCAATCAAATATGTCAAAATTCTACTTTCAAAAAATATTTTTTTATGAAGTAACTTCTCAGAAAGTTACTTTCTAAGAAGAAAAATTCTTCCGACGGGTCAAATGAGCCCGTAGAGTATTTTTCTATGAAATTTTTTTTTTTATTCTCTCTCATCTTGAAACTCTAACCAAACAAATTGTCCCATCTTTACTTATCAAAAGTTACCTCTTCTCTGCTTCATTTTTCATGAACCAAACAAGTTCTAAAAGATTGGCAAATACAAATTTAACAAAAGAACGAGTGATAGGTAAATTTTTATGATGCATCATTATACATCAAAGGTCATTATGTATCACATTTGCAGCAGCAATTCCAGCATTTAAGTCGCCCCCCTTGAACCATATATAAATGCCAGCAATCAAAGATGGTCGCAGGGAGACTTGAATCATCATAACCCTTTAAAAGCACTGTGATTCACATCATTTTGCCTGCTTGGTGCTTTCCAACGCAAGCATCCCGTGTGTAGCCCTCGCCTGAAAAACTACAGTGACCTGCCTAAAATCTACGCTGTTCCTGAATCTACACAGTATGTGGCGCAAGCTCACCTCATTAAGTCACATTACATGGTCATATGCCGGTTCCTTTATCTGTTCAGTAGTGGATTTTTTTTTTTTTTTTTGGTAAACAGTAGTGGATTAAAATAGACTAGCAGTATGAGGGGGTTGATTGGTAGGGCTAAATGACAGACCATTAGAATACAGAAGGGGGCAGCTGACCCCACTAAGATCGGATCCAGGGGTGTAGTGTTCAACCCTTGGAAAAATCCACATCATTTGCTGGTATCCACCATCCTTGGTCCAGCGTGACCCTTCTTGTTGGATTTATAAAAAAAGACAATAATTAGGCATGTGGGAGCATAAAATAATTTAATGCATGTATTTAGTATTTGGACTCAATGAGGAAAGAGGAGATGTTTGCTCTTGTCCGGTCCATGAAAGCAACGTATCATGTAAGATCTCATGTTGAATAACATTTTTGAAATTTAAATCATCACATGAAGTCTGGATGCATTGTATATCTAGCTTGGCTTACCAGCCGTTGCTCTCAAGGACTCGTTATTTGAGGGGCATTATACTTATCCAGGATTTTGCACATTCCAAGATATGTATTATCTAAGTAATATTTGGACACAAAAATAATTAGATTCCTATTTTTTCATGATACCCTTTCATGCTTCCAAGTCTGCTTTGCATAGTTATCATGTACTGCCCTTTCATGCATAAATAATAGGAACACTTTATTGGCTAATAGAAAACTAATTTACTTATCTTCCAGGTGGATAAGTAAATTTGCCTATTTCATGCATAAATACCATATATGGAAAAGTAATTCAGCAATAGCATTTTTTGAGAGGATTATGAGAACATGAGTACATTGGTTGATAAAAGATTTGATCAACATTCCCATGACATTTTAATTTCAATCAAACAAGCGTTAAAGATTCCATTCAAAAGGATACATAGGACAGAGATGGATTCCAACCTAAAACCACGGTAGGGAATTGCGATTGGATCCGGTTGTTTGGAATTCATGGCTTGTCCCAGACTGGTTTTGACCAAGTGGCCTCTGGTTGGTTGGAGAGAACTTTCAAAAGTGTCATGCTTGGAAGTGGTTGGAACTAAAGAAAAGGAGGAGGCAGGATTTCCAATTTTATAATTTGCCATATGAACCAAATCTCATACTTTAAATAGGACTAATCCAATTTTATAACCAAAGAGATCTTGACCTCAACTTTGTCCCAAAGTTCAATATTGATTTTTTTCGACTCAGTTTTTTCACCAAAATTCGACTTTGACTTTTCAACACAATCTAAACATGAAGAAGAAGAATGATGACTATGACTATATCCATCCTTGCTGATTATGAGCAATTTTCTTATTTGAAGTTGATTGCAAAGCATCTTAAATTATCACCATCTTGAGTTTTTCTCTACTTCTCTCGGTTTGCTACTCTTCTGAACTCCAAACAATGGTCATATATATTTCTGTTTTCTGAAACCTCACTGTACATTTAGAATTTCTATCTCTCTCATGCATATATCCTACTTTGTAAATACCTCTCTTGCAATAAAGTGGGTGGCAATGGATAACAGCCATCTGCCTCTATTACATTTCCAAAAAAAAGAAGAAAAAAAGAAAAACATCAACACAATCATATGCTACTTTTCACATAATTTTAGGCTTCATTTTCAATCGGCGCTATAATATGAACCCAAATCATAATTAAAAATCTAGGATGATAGGTTGTCTGATCCTCTCTCCCCCCTTAGTTTAAGAGAGCAGCAAGAGAAGTTTTCTTGTAGGTTCTGCAACATCCATGGGATCATAAATGCTAACTGTCAGGATTAAAAGAAGCATAATCAGAGTTTTCTGGTTTATAAAGTTAGCGAATACGAAAGAATATAAATTTACATAGCTAGGTACCTACATTGAATTATCAGCATTGAAATTAGGTATATATACAACATAATAATTATTTCAAGACCAATTTTTACTGAAAAGGTTATTTTTGTAACACCCGACCCATTTGGACCCTGGACCAAGCCCAAAAGCCCAAAGTCCATACAAAAAAAAAAAAACAAAACAAAACAAAAATAAAAGAAGAAAGCCGATGGGAGGAGGAAGACTCCTCACCGGAGTCTTCTTCCTCTCCTCTAGGAGTCCGAGTAGGGGTGGGAGACCTCCTCTATAAAACCTTCCTTCCCTCGCTTAAGTATTTACAAAGAAATTTTGGAGAAATTTGAGGGATTTTTTCATGAGAGCACCATGGATTTTTGATCGGGAAGAAAGGAGCCGCCGGAGCTCACCTTGGCTGCCGGAATAAGGTAATCTCTTCTCTTTTCATTTTGTATTTGTTTTCCGACCACCGGCGACTGACCAATGGCCGGAAATCATGAAGAAAGAGGATGGATCCCCTGTTTTTCGAGAAATAAAAAAAAAAACTTTATCGATCGAACCTCGCTGCCTGCTGGCCTTGCTCTGTTGCTGTCGGCCGGTCTTGCTCCGCTGCCATTGATCGGACACGACCTATCTCATCGAAGCTTGGGGCACCAAGGGGGGACCTCACGGTCTTCCCCTATTTCGGCCCAAGGGAGGCCGCGGGAAGAAAAGGAAAAAGAAAGAAGAAGAAAGAAGAAAAAAAAGAAGAAGGAAAAGAAAAAGAAAAAGAAAAAGAGAAAGAGAAAAATAAAAATAAAAAAATTGAAAAAAAAGAAAAGAGAGAAATTTTTTCTCTCCTCACTCTCCTTTCTCTCTCTTTCCTCTCTCCTCTCTCTACCTTCTCTCTTCATTTTCTCTCTCTAGATTCTCTCTCTATTTTCTCTCTCTAGATCTTTCTCTCTTTTTATGAATTTTGTCTCTCTAGAGTCTTTCTCTCTCTCTTTGATTTCATCATAGACCCTAGGATAAACTTGAGATGAAAATAAGATGATCTGAGATTGCTCCGAAATTCGTGCAGTAGATCTGATCCCAGCTCGATCTTAATCGAAATTTATAATATTTGATTCATATTGGGTCATCTTGATAGGACCTCTGATGATCTCGATCATGATTATCTTATCTGAAGGATACGAAGATTCTCTCCTCACTTTCTCTCTCTACTTTCTCTCTCTAGAATTTTCTCTCTCTTCATAGATTTTCTCTCTCTAGAAGTCTTATGGATCAGTGGAGGATCTAGATACTTAGACAAATCTTATTTTTTGTTAATTCTAAGAGAGGTCCTAGATTTGTGTTATTAGGATCGATTATCGATAATTTTTTTCATATATAATTTTTATATTTGATCAGGATTACGAAGAGATATGATTGTCTGGATAAGATGTCAAATGAAATATTTTGTTAAAGAAATTTATAAATTAAAGAAGAACATTGATTTTTGTACTTGAATCAGTCATCGATAAAGATAAGAATCTCTGTACATGATCATCATTATATATATACTATTTTACTGTTGGTCTTGCATTATTGGTTTTGCATCGTCAGATTTGAGATCGATGAATTTATTATATCTGAGATATTGTTATTTGATTTTGAGCATGAGTATGTTATGTCAATATATATGTATCAGATATTGATGGCATGATTATATGGATATGACATATCTGAATTGATCATAATGCAAGTCAGAATTGATTTGATGAAATCAATACATAATGATTAAATGAAAAGAAAGAGATATATGGTATGGACTAGCCTTGTCATGTGGAACAGCCAGCCAGGAGCTTATGTCTGGGACAGCTCGCCAGGAGCTTATGCTTGGGACAGCCTCCACTGGTTCAGCCGGCCAGGAGCTCATGCTTGGGACAGTCCGTCAGGAGCTTATGCCTGGGACAGCCTCTCACGGGCTTTCGTATGTGGGACAGCCGGCCAGGAGCTCATCTTGGGACAGCCTTGAAAGGCTTTTATGTGGAAATTGATTCGGATGATGACTGAGGTATAGACTTGGATAGTCCAGAGCCAGAAAAAAAATGTTAAAAATCATGTGATTATGAAAAGAGAAATGAAAGATAAGACATGAAATAATTGTTGAATAAAAGTGTTTCACCTGTTAATATATGATGATGCATCTATTTTAACAAGACAGTAAATTTATGGATGTTTGCAGTATTCTGAATATTGAACATGAAATTTTATGTTTTATTGCTTATTCTTATTTTCAGATTATATTACAATATCAGTGTGATATGAAATTTTTTACTGGACTGTAAAGCTCACACCTCTTCATCTTTCTTTTTCTTCTCAGAGATACAGAATGCTCATGATTGGCTATGGTATTGGATTGTGGGTGAGCAGATGTGCAGATAGAGTGTCATAGTATCTAATCAGATGATTGAAAAAATTTAATTTATAATTATGCAAGATTTTACGAATTGTTATTGAAATAAATTGTTATGGATGTTAAGGTTGTAATGATTTAATTTGGCCTTGTATATTCTTTAGGGCTTGCTCTAAGGAGTGTGCGGCCATCATGTATCCGACCCGGATGTTGGGTTCGGGGCGTGACAGAATGGTATCAGAGCTTAGGTTATGATCATTGGAGATTACGATATAAATAATTAGGATGTGATAGAATAATATCAAAGCTTAGATTTAAGATCACTAGAGATTATGAAGAGATATTAAAACTTTATGTAAGATCAGTAGGATGTGACAGAGTGGCATCTGAGCTTAGAGCTTAGGTTACGTTCATTTGGAGACAATGATACAAGTGATTAGGATATGACAGAACAGTACTAGATTCCAAGTTTAAGGTCACTAGGGATTGTCATATAAGTGATATCAAAACTTTGAGATTATAATCAATAGAGTATGATAGATAATATCAGAGTTTAAGGTTATAATCATTAAGGATGTAATAGAATGATATTATAGTTTAGGTTATTATCACTAGAGAATATGATTTAAGTGGTATTTGAGCTTAAGATTATAATTATTTAAAATTATGACTTTAGTGATATTTAAACTTAGGTTATGATCATAAGAAACATGATTGACATAAAAGAAAGGAATCAATATTTGAATTTTGAATCAATAAATACTATGATAAAAATTTATGTATAAGTGGTATATGATGTCTATAATAAAATTGATGAGTACATATTGGATTTCAATTAGTAAGGTTGACCTAAGTATGAGAAGTGTTGACCTTAGAATGAAGTGCAAGGTATTGATAAGTTATGTTGAGTATACTAGATGATTTTGGAATGTTAAACTTATATGATTGAAGATCATGATACTTTTTCTTATTTCGATGATAATTGTCTGAGCATTATGAATTTTGGACTTATCAAAAGAAAGTTAATTAGGGTATGGTCTAAGAAAAAATTATATCATATGAGAGAGAAATATTTTTGAGCATTGAACCTATAAGAGGTCATATATGAAACTCAATTTAGATGTAAAAATATACTTGAATTTTATTATGAGAATATGAGATACACAACTTGGTAAAATCTTTGGTTACTCAAAATATCATATTCTGAATATAATTTCTTGATCTTTCAAGTTGCATTGAATTTCAAATCAAAAGCTTACTTTTCTAAGTGGATCAAAAGTATTTTGATATTGTTATTAAATCAAAGAAGAAAATTTATTTTGTCAGAGTATGATATATAGGTTATGATGAAATCTTTAATAATTCATATTACCATCTTTGGATTAGATTTTTTTAATTTTTCTTGTGATTGTTGAAAATGGTGAAGTGTATTAATTATTCAAGTAAAAGTTCGGATTTCTGAATTGAACTAAGATATCTTGCTAGTGTTAAATTTTGAATGACTTATACAAGGGACAAGATTTTGTATGGATTTATCGATTAATATTAAGGATTGTGATGAAAAGAGCTCTACAAAAAATTATCAAGTTGATTCTACTTATAAGGATGTTGGCTTGAGTTCTTCTAGTTTGACAAGTTGGAATTAATTCTTTTAAAAAGGAAGATTGATTCGAAAATTATCTAAATGATTGTAAGGTAAATCTAAGATTAACTCTAATTAATTTCAAATATGTTAGATTTTTGAAGAGTGATGAAGCTTATACAATGATTTCAAATATAGAAAGTGGATCAAGATTTAATTTTAATGTGCTATGTCCAACAGATAGTAAAGATAAAGAAACTTAAAGTTTTGCTCTAAATTTTATATGAAATTTGAAAGTTGGATCTACCTTTGATTGATCTAACATACAAGGATATTTTATCTTTGATAGACTTATATAATTTGATAAATTAAAATCAGAGTACGCAGCAAAAGTGTGATGGATTAAATTGATTAAAAATATTAATTTCTTGATTCAAAAGATATTATGATGAAATACATTAGTTGTAAATAAAAAAAAAATTTATCGATAATGAAAGAATACTATAGATCTTGATCTAATCTAATCATAGCCGAATAATTTTTATTAGTAGGTTATTTTATTACAGATAATGCCAAGAACCTTAGACATCTCAAATTTATTATTAACAGCTTGATAATTCTATTATTAGTTCAAACTTAGAATATCTTGATATAGATCTCATATTTTTTTCAAATTTAATATTATTATTCGAACTGATATAGAAGATTGAGGTTTTTTTAAGATAAGAGTCTATATATAAAATTTGTTGGAAGGTCGAGAGAAGAAAAAAATCGATGATTGTGAAGAGTGTCCGATGTTTGACCTTTATTTATTTTTCTATCATAGGCAGTTTGAGATAATTATGAATTTCGAGTAGAATGTATTGGAATAAATAACTGTGGTATGTTAATACAAGTCTAAAATATTACTATTCTTCAAAAAAAAAAAAGAGAACCAGTATGAAGAGAATGAGTTTAAGACCTCACATAATTTTATTATATCAAAATCTTGTGAAACAAATATTATGTAAGACAGACTATTAAAAGCTTGAGAATGACATGAAGAATGTATACTTTGAAATATATATCTCAAATGACATAACTTAATTTCGAGGATGAAATTATTTGAAGGAGGGAAGAATGTAACACCCGGCCCATTTGGGCCCTGGATCAAGCCCAAAAGCCCAAAGCCCATACAAAAAAAAAAACAAAACAAAACAAAAATAAAAGAAGAAAGCCGATGGGAGGAGGAAGACTCCTCACCGGAGTCTTCTTCCTCTCCTCTACGAGTCTGAGTAGGGGTAGGAGACCTCCTCTATAAAACCCTCCTTCCCTCGCTTAGGTATTTACAAAGAAATTTTGGAGAAATTTGAGAGATTTTTCCATGAGAGCGCCGTGGATTTTTGATCGGGAAGAAAGGGGCTGCCGGAGCTCACCTTGGCTGCCGGAATAAGGTAATATCTTCTCTTTTCATTTTGTATTTGTTTTTCGACCACCGGCGACTGGCCAATGGCCGAAAATCATGAAGAAAGGAGACGGATCCCCTGTTTTTTGAGAAATAAAAAAAAACTTTGCCGACCGAACCTCGCTGCCGGCTGGCCTTGCTCTGTTGCTGTCGGCCGACCTTGCTCCGTTGCCGTCGATTAGACACCACCCACCTCATCGAAGCTCAGGGCACCAAGGGGGGACCTCACGGTCTTCCCCTGTTTCGACCCAAGGGAGGCCGCGGGAAGAAAAGGAAAAAGAAAGAAGAAGAAAGAAGAAAAAGAAAAGAAGAAGGAAAAGAAAAAGAAAAAGAGGAAGAGAAAAATAAAAATAAAAAAATAAAAAAATAGAAAAAAAAGAAAAGAGAGAAATTTTCTCTCTCCTCATTCTCTTTTCTCTCTCTTTCCTCTCTCCTCTCTCTACCTTCTCTCTCCATTTTCTCCCTCTAGATTCTCTCTCTATTTTCTCTCTCTAGATCTTTCTCTCTTTTTATGGATTTAGTCTCTCTAGAGTCTTTCTCTCTCTCTTTGATTTCATCACAGACCCTAAGATAAACTTGAAATGAAAATAAGATGATCTGAGATTGCTCCGAAATTTGTGCAGTAGATCTGATTCCAGCTCGATTTTATTCAAAATTTATAATATTTGATTCATATTGAGTTACCTTGATAGGACCTCTGATGATCTCGATCATGATTATCTTATCTAAAGGATACGAAGATTCTCTCTCCACTTTCTCTCTCTACTTTCTCTCTCTAAAATTTTCTCTCTCTTCATGGATTTTCTCTCTCTAAAAGTCTTATGGATTAGTGGAGGATCCAGATACTTAGACAAATCCTAATTTTGATTAATTCTAAGAGAGGTCATAGATTTGTGTTATTAGGATCGATTATCGGTAATTTTCTCCATATATAATTTTTATATTTGATCAGGATTACGAAGAGATATGATTGTCTGCATAAGATGTCAAGTGAAATATTTTGTTAAAAAAATTCATAAATTAAAGAAGAACATTGATTTCTGTGCTTGGATCAGTCATCGGTAAAGGTAAGAATCTCTGTACATGATCACCATTATATATATGCTATTTTACTGTTAGTCTTGCATTATTGATTTTGCATCGTCGGATTTGAGATCGATGAATTTATTATATCTAAGATATTATTATTTGATTTTGAGCATGAGTATGTTATGTCAATATATATGTGTCAGAGATTGATGGCATGATTATATAGATATGACATATCTGAATTGATCATAATGCAAATCAGAATTGATTTGATGAAATCAACATATAATAATTAAATGAAAAGAAAGAGATATATGGTATGGACTAGCCTTATCATGTAGAATAGCCGGTCAGGAGCTTATACCTGGGACAACCCATCAGGAGCTTATCCTGGGACAGCCCCCACTGGCTTACAGGTGGATCAGCCGGCTAGGAGCTCATGCCTGGGATAGCCCGCCAGGAGCTTATGCCTGGGACAGCCTCTCACGGACTTTTGTACGTGGGACAGCCGGCCAGGAGCTCATCCTGGGACAGCCTTGAAAGGCTTTTATGTGAAAATTGATTCGGACGATGACTGAGGTATAGACTTGGATAGTCCAGAGCCAGAAAAAAAAAGATTAAAAATCATGTGATTATGAAAAGAAAAATGAAAGATAAGACATGAAATAATTGTTGAATAAAAGTGTTTCACCTGTTAACATATGATGATGTATCTATTTTAACAAGATAGTAAATTTATGGATGTTTGCAGTATTCTGAATATTGAATATGAAATTTTGTGTTTTATTGCTTATTCTTATTTTCAAATTATATTACTATATGAGTGTAATATGGAAATTCTTACTAGGCTGTAAAGCTCACACATCTTCATCTTTTTTTTTGTTCTCAAAGATACAGGATGCTCATGATTGGCTATGGTATTGGATTGTGGGTGAGCAGATGTGTAGATAGAGTGTCATAGTACCTAATCAGATGATTGAAAAAATTTAATTTATAATTATGCAAGATTTTACAAATTATTGTTGAAATAAATTGTTATAGATGTTAAGGTTGTAATGATTTAATTTGGTCTTGCATATTCTTTAGGGTTTGCTCTAAGGAGTGTGCGGCCATTACGTATCCGATCCGGATGTTGGGTTCGGGACGTGACAACTTCATCATTCAATCTTTGGATTGCTTATTTAGCATCAATGGAAATTTTCTAGGTTCTATAGCTACTCTTAAATCATTCAAAACAACTTCTTATATTCCTTGCAGTCACATATAATGTGGTTTGTCCTAATAATCACACACCTTTGCTTAGTAATTAAGGGTTCTAAGTTTGATTCTTGGATGGTGCACCTTCACTAAATTTAGACTTTGATGGTAATATTACCCATAGATCTCCCTCCCTTCCTCTCAAAGAAAAAGGAAAAAAGAAAAAATCCTTGTGGTCACAGTTTTTTAAAACCATACAAAATAAATGAGATCAAGATAAAAATTCTCACCTTTTGTGCATTCTACCGAGCTGCGAATATTGAAGAGCAGAACTGAATGTGAAGGATTAACAGGACAATTTCCCCTTTGAAAAATTTTCCATAAGATAACCATATTTGGTCATGATTGCTAATGCATGTGCCATGCTACCAAAAGTTGATCAATCAATGGTGCATCTAGCAGTGCTGATAAGCTGTAAAAAGACCTGGGCCTACCTAGCAAAAAGGACAGAAAGGCCGTGTCAAGTGCAACGAATGCCCTATGCGCTTGTTTCATTCTTTAATCCATGGCTGGCACGAGCTCATTTACATGTGATCAAAATTTTTAATTTTCAGGAGCAACTCTCCATTTGGTGTTAGCTAGATATCAATGACATCATGCCAGCCGATCAATGACATCATGCCACTCAATTCTTACACCTAACCAAAGAGCTAATAAAAGATTGCTGAAAGCTTTGTAAAAGAAAGGTAATGGAGACCTATATTTTGACATGGGACATTCATGATCAAGACACAAAACATTCATGATCAACATAACCTTTTAAGTCCATAAAGGTGTGCTGATCGATCTAGAAGGCAAAATGCCTACTTGAACAAGGCAAGTCTTGCTCATGTCGTCCCTGTGACATGTTCCGAATGAAAGGATCTTCCTAGCAAGCTTCAATCAGGCTTCTCAGAAATATATTCAATGAACGAGGAACTTTTTTCTTAAAAAATAAGGTCTTCACTTAGCGGATAAGATGCCCCTATCTAGTGGCTAATTGCCCTTTAAGTCAGTATTTAAAGCACACTGAAGCAGACATTCTTCTCCAAAGATAAGACTTTGGAAGAGAGGCCTAGATGACGGATGAGCGATCAAGACAGGAGTGGGCTTCCATAAAAGATCCAATACGTTGATAAAAACCCATGCTGATAAAAGTACTGGTGGCCCTTTTTTTTTTTTTTTTGGTAAGTGAGAAGAACTCACTGCCGGCGGATGAAAAGGGTAACCACAGCATCAGCTTAAGAAAGCCAGTATAGATGGAAATCCTTCAGTCCAGATTTTTTTCTCAGTCCATTCAATTGTTGCAAAATTGGCCAGCCAATCAGCTACATAGATAGCTTCGCGAAGAACATGAATGCAAGAGCAATCACTCATGCTAGAACAAAGAAGTCCGATATTCCTCATTGTTTGGTATAGCACTCTAAAACCCGAACGCATGGGGGACTTTGCTTGGGCGAAGCCAAAGTTGGCTTTAAGCTCAAATCTAATTATGAGACATCTAATTGCTGTATGGGCTGCACCCAAAACATTTTGGCCCAACCTGTCAAAATATGGGCTTCACCCAATGCCCGTCGTTTACTGTAATTGGTCTTTCGTTGGCTCGTAACCTTACTCCCTGCAACTAACTCGTAGGTTCGGCTGTTTGAGTTGCATGTAACTCGACTCTTTCCAAGTTGGTGCTTTCTAATGGTCCTTTATAAACTTATATACATAGATAACTATTGCTTCAAACTTCTGTTATTGAAATGTCCTGCATTTGGTGCTCTTTCACTTTCCTAGGAGAATGGACACACATGTCAAATATGCTCGAATCTCCATCATTCGATGGAATATATGATCAAAGATGTCTATTTTGCACAAAGATGAAAAGTAGGGGAAATATATGAGAACGCCAATCAAGGTCTATCAAGAAATACAATATGATTCCACTTTTTGGCATATATACATATATACATACAACTAACATACGTACGTACATGTACAATACATATATAATATGTATGTGCATTTCATTTCTTCATTATTCACTACAAAAAAAAACAGAATTTTTGCGACGAATTTATTGATGACAAAAATATTTTCGTCGTCAATAAGACTATTTACGATGAAAAATTAAATTCGTCGCTAATAATAAAATATTTACGATGAAAATTAGTTTTCATCACAAATAGCTTCATATTTGTGACGGAAAAAAAATCATCGTAAATACATATTATTTGCGACGAAATTAATCATTATAAATAATAAAATATTTATTTTAATTTTAAATTTTTAAATATTTACGATGAAAATAATTTCATCACGATGAAAATTTATTTTTCATCGCAAATACTGATTATTTACGACGAAAAATTTTCGTCACTAATATTTAAAAAAAATAAAAAAAATTTAAAAATTTAAAAATTAAAAATTATTTGCGATGAAAAAATTACATCGGTAATACTCCCGCTTTCAATCAACATCAAATCGACGTCTCTTCGCGTGAAATTACGCAAAACCCTTATTTTCCCCTCTCTTCTTTCCCTGATCTCTCTCCCTCTCCCTGAGCTCTCCTCTCTCCGTGCTCTCCCATCCGTCTCTTCCTGCCGGCAAGCCCCACTCCACCACCATCGTCCGCCGTCTGACCCCGCCGCCCGCCGTCCGTCGGAGGTAAGGTTTTCAACTTTTTTTATTTTGATCGGGCCATCGGGGGGCGGAGCCATTTGGGGGGGGGGGGGCCGTGGGCCACTAGCAGCGCCATCGGGCGGGGGAGGGGTCGGTCAGCGAGGAGGGGGCAGGATCCAAACTGGGGTGGGGCCGGATGGGGGGATGGGGCCAGAAAGGGGGCGGCCAGCTGCGACGGAGAGGGGGCCGAGGAAGGGGTCGGCCGGCGGGGAGGTTGTCGGCCGACAGGGAGGGGGTCAGGCGTATAGGCACGCGAGATGGGGTGGGGGACGAGATGGGGCAGGGGAGGATGGGGTCGAGGAGGGGGCGACCGATGGCGATAGAGACGGAGACGGGATCAGGGAGGGGGCGGCGGTGCGAAGGGGTTTGCACGGTGGGGAGGGAGGAAGGGAAGAGAGAAAGGAGGAAAAAAAATAATAAAAAAATAAAAAAATAAAAAAAATAAAATATTAATAAAAAATTTATTATTTGATTAATAAAAATAAAATCTGAATCACGATCTGAATTGGATCGAGGTCGGGATCTGGGTCGAGACCTCGATTTAGATTGGGATCTAGATCGAGATCTGATCCAGACGACGCAGGGTCTGTGACAGTGCCAGCACCGTGGGAGGCCAAGTCCGGACAGCACGAGGTGTGTGACGGCACAGACACTGATGCCGTGGGAGCGGGGGTCGCGGGAGTCGAGTCCGGGTGGTACGAGGTGTGTGACAATACCGGCATCGTGGGAGTAGGGGCCATGGGAGGTTGAGTCTGAAGCTCGTTCAAAAAAAAATTATTTAAAAAAAAATATTTTTAAATAAAAAATATTTTAGAAAAAAATAAAAAAATCATCGAGTCTTCGGGATTAGATTTCATGTTATTATTTTACGTTAATATTATTTTGCATGCTCAACTGCTTATAGTTTATTTTATATTTATTACATAAATTTATTTTTATTTATTTATTATTTTTTTATATAATAAAATTTAATTTTTTTATTTGAATAGCTATCATATTAATGATTTATTTATTGTTGTTTCAAGTCAGTCTCCACCGGTAGTAAGGTGAGGGCGAGGTCCATCGAAGAACCTCGCTCTAGAACGTTGGAGACATCCAAACTTTTTTTTTTGAGTTTAATTATTGAATCATTTATTCTTAAATTAAATTTGTTATCTACTAATTTGACTGATAACTGTACAAAGAAGATGTGTCCAGAACAACGTGAATCGGACGAGACAAACTGTACCACATTGTGGAGGTTCGAGGTCGTTCGCTCGTCACATGGAGCAGATGATAAATAATTTTTAATTAGTATATAATTCTCTAGCTATTTAAAAATTTTTAATTAATTATTCTCAAATTGCAGAGAGATGCTGAGAGTGGCGAGCTTCCTGGTAGGATTGATATCTACCAGCGAACCCACCAGCGACAGTCAAGAGAGTGGACGACGGAGAGCCAGAAGCTCTTTGTAAGCTTTTTCAATTATTTTTCTCATTCGTAGTCTAATTTTTATTATAAAATTAAAATAGCTATAACTTTAATTTTCAAGACCGTATGACAGACATGAGATCCTAGCCTACCTCTGAGGGCTCACCGCACCCATAAATGACGAGATCTGTGATCAGGTGCTTGGTACGAGATCCTGTTATGTTACGAGTTTAGGGTATGGAATCACTGCTCTCTCATCCTCACGCTCGTCTAGGGCTAATATCTATACTGCCTGTGATGCTCGACTGACGGAGGTACAGAAGTAGGCTACTGAGGATCGACAGCGAGCTCATGAGTTGGCTACACGCATGGACGAGCATCAGTGGCTCCAAATCCAGATGATGGAGTGGATGGCACAGATGGAGCGAACGATACAGCTGATAAGACAGCAGCAGGTCGATCCGAGCTCTTCCAAGCACTTTTCTTTCCCAACTTGTTCTCCTTTTGCAGATGCCGACACTTGATGGTCTCTTTATATATTTTTTTATTTTTATTTCAAACCTCTTGTAATTTTAATTTAATATAATAAAATAATAAAATTTATTTATGAGTTTATTGTGTAAATTTTTTATTTTAATTTTTAATTTTTAATTTATAAAAAATATTATAAATATAAATTAAAAATATATATTCATAAATTATTTTTTAAAAAAATATTTATAAATTATTAGCGATGAAATTATTTTTGACGAAATATTGATCGTCAAAAATATTTTACTACGACAAAAAATTGATTGTAAATAAAATTTTTAATAAATTTAAAAATATTAAAATTTTGTATTAAATTAATAGCGATGAAAATATTTTTGTCGCTAATAAGGACATTTGCGATGAAAAATTTTTATCGCTAATATTTTTGTAAAATTTTCAACGTTAATTTTTGACAAAAAATTTTTAAAAGTTTAATTTTTATAAAAATTTTTAATTAAATTAATAACGACAAAAATATTTTCGTCTCTATTAATTTATTATTTATTAGAGATATTAAATTTCATCATAAATATTTTTTTTTATGACTAAAATTTTTCGTCATAAATAGTTTTTTAAAAAATAATTTTTTTTAACGATGAAAATCTTTCATCGCAAATAAATGATTATTTGTGATGAATTTTTTTTTCATTATAAAATATTATCAATGACGTAATTATTGACGACGAAATATTAACGATGAAAATTTCATCGCTAATAACTATTAGTAAGAAAAATAGATTATTAGCGATAAAAAATTTTCATTGCTAATAACCTGTTTTGTTGCAGTGACTGCATTTACTATAACAGATCATGAGCAAATTATAATCTTTCCTTCCACATATTCGTACATACGTTTTCTCGAACAAATAGGCTTTGCCCACGAAGAATTATAAACAGAAATTTTCACCATCTCCCATTTCATCCTTGCCATCCCTAGGTCCAGAATTTGATGAGTCCAGACTATAATCCCAAACATTCCTTTATTTTAATTGTGAAATCCATAAGTAATGCTCACTTCAAAAGCCCCAATTGTTGGGGCCAGCAGGACAGAAATATTATAGCTACTCTGCTGTAACTTGGGTAACTACAACTTGAGTTCCTGCAGCTCTAGTATAAAGCAACTCCAATTGCCTAGCTTCTCCAGTACCACTACAAATTTTGCAGCAAAATTACCTCTCAGCTCTGATGTTTAAAATCACAAAATAATGTTCAGGGGAGAGGAATGATATGAAAAACAGGTTTATTCGTGTTGCAGAAAGAAAAGACAGACAGACACCATCCATATATGGGTTTATAATTAGTACACAATAATACATAGCCGGAGCCGTGATGTTCCTCACCAACGAAAACAACAGTGACCTTAGTGCATTCTCATATGTTGTAGAGAGGCTGAAGAAGAAAAAGAACAATAAGCCAAAGCAATTCAAAGAGCCGAAACCAAGTCGAACAGGACAGACACTCTAGACGCTTGGAACTATTGAGTTCATGGTTTAGAAGCCTGGGGGCTTGTAGGCGATGAAACTGATGCACTGCACTTGGCGAACGTTGTCGAACCCGATGATCCGGATGAACACATCCGGGTATTCCTTCTTGCATTCGTCGAGCTCCTTCGCCACCTGGGCTGCATCATTGCAGCCGAACATGGGCAATTTCCACATGGTCCAGTAGCGACCATCGTAGTACCCAGGGGATTGGTGGTTCTCACGGTACACAAAGCCAACCTGCATAATTGAATGATGTTATTTCGTACCACCCTCACGACTTTGGTTTGAAAACAACTAACCCTGTGCTCAAAGAGCAGCGCTTTAGATAATTCTTTTCAGGTTGCATGCTAAATCTAATTTGGTCCGTTCAGGTTGAATTAAGTTGGTCAACTATGCAAAATCCGGACTCAATTTGGTCGAGTCAGGATTTGTCCAGGAGACCAGGACAAGCTTTCCTATTACCGTTCCAAAGATCGGTTCTTGTTTGGGCTAGAATAAGGACGTCTGGTTTAATTCTCTAACAAGAAACCACCAACTTACTTTGCAGAACTCCAAGCAAGGAATCCATCCACTGCGGAGAAGGTACTCAATTTGCTTGAGCAAAGCCTCGATGGAGAGCGGCGGAAGGTAAGAGAGGGTCTCGAACTTCTTCTTACCCTCTATCGGCCAAACCTATGAAGTAGAACCCATGCATGGTTATTTGCAGAAGAATGAGAGAAGAAACATAGCTAGAGATTCTATCCTCTGCTTAACATCCTCCTTTTCTGTTCTCTTCGTTACCTGCATGCACCGAACCCTGCCTCCGTTGCTCGGAAGCTTGGAGAAATCGTTGCTTGCCCTCCTGGTAACTGGGAAGGCCGAAGTCGACTTGAGGCCGGTAAAGGGTGCAACCATGCTGGATTGGGCTGGGGTGGCCCGGGAAGCAGTGGCTGCAGAAGAGAGCGTCATGGAGGAAGCCATTCCTCTCTTTCTCCTTACTTCTCTCCTAAACAAAAGAAAGGTCGACCTTGCAGCAGGCTTGAGGCCTTATCTCTCCAACACCATTCCTATATATAACCTGAGAACTCCACTTCTGATAATTTTTTTCGTCCAATGGTGAACTCCCTATGAGGTGGATGGTCTGGCTTTTCTTGGCCATTGGATCTAGAGGGGTTGACATTTCACTTCGACCACCACACAAGAAAGGTGAGAATGGATGACATCCTTATCATCTGGGGCCTCTTTTGGTGTGACACGCATCAAGCGTTGGCGCATCTTATCCCCATGAACGTGAATGAGTGATGGCCTCCTTAGCGACTTATTTGACAACTTGCTGCCGGAGTGCAGTAATGGCGTTCGAAGGGCTAGAAACTGACATGTAAGTAGGATCTTCATGGTCAAATTGGTGCTAGTTTTCATTTTTCTAGGAAAAAAATGATGTTACCACTTTCCAGTAATGCTAGCTCATCTCTAATATCAAATAGAGTATTCAACTTTCTCTCTCTCTCTCTCTTAAAAAAAAAAACAGAGAGATTAACAGCGGATCCAATATGTATTAATTAATTAGAGAGAACTGCAATTAGATATCAACTTGTGATCTCTTGACTTCATTGTTACCACATAATGGACAATCAGGAACAATTCATAGCTTGCGTTGAATGGTGAATTCCAGCCATTGCTAGATGAGATTGGATGATCATAGCATAATGCACCCTCCTAATTGGTTTTGTTATTCATTCCACAACTATATATTGAATATCTCCTAGTACGGTGGATTTTCATAATTTAATTTTTTTTAAAGAAAACAATAAATTAATGTTACTTGAAGCTTGGCTTCTGAACTGTAGACATGGTAAATTCCTTCTGCCACTTTGTAGAGAAAACCAGTTAACTTGTTGGAAGAAGTTAGTTGGGATAACCAGATTGCTTGGTTCTCTAACATCTGCATGTGATTGTCGCACCTAATCGTTGACTATTTAACCTGTGGTGTATAAAATTCCTCGCGATAAAAATAATCCTTTTTTGTTTTGTTGGCCTCTAGTGAAGTTCACAGATCACAACGTCTTGTCTCAATGCGCAGGACCATCCCCTTAAACGTTTTGGACCAGAGATTTTTTGCAGTAGTGGTGGCGGAATTGGCCTTCCTTCCATGCAATCCAGGGAGAATAGGCCAACCCAGACTTCTTCAGCTAATAATAGTCAGAAGTCGAGATCAAAATTTTTCTAGGTCACGTCATTGATTCCTCGGATCCTAACATCCAAGAGCCTCAAGTAATGGTCCAATTTGTAGAGAACTTCTTATAGCCAAGTGATTGATCTCTAATCCTTCATTCTCTCTGGTTTCCCTACATGATATGCGCCTAAGAATTGGAAAATTCAATGAGAGTGGTGGAACAGCACCGCTATCAAACAATCATCAAAGCCTTTTTTTTTTTTTTTTGACCGAAAAGGGAAGCAGTGAACTGCCACCCGGCTTTTATTCCAATGAGTATGTACAAAGGGACATCAAAGCCAAATCTTAATGTCAGAATTTGTTACACCACATCGTGTCTTCTCCCCACTCCTTATGGACTAGTTTGAAATTCCAATGTAGGCCAATAACTAATCATAGCTCAACTAGCTCGCACCCACCTCTCCAAGTCAGATGTCTCTATTTTAAACCAAAGTAGAGCCAATGATCGATAACTATATTTTTTAAAAATGATAACGAAGAGCATTATGTTGAGGTTACTTATCTGAAGTCGTGGTAGTTATTTTTTTTTTTCTTTTAGGAAACTTAACATCCAATTCTTTGTTTGATTGCTCTTGTATATTGAATTTTATATAAAGAGGCTCTTTCGTTGCCTACCAATGTAGAGAGGGTGTAATCAGGGTCAAACTACCATTACTTATATTATTATGTCATATTACTTATTATGTAACATATTATATTATAACCAAACATATATTGCATGGAATTTTATAAGGCCAATGTCTAAAATCATTGAGGTGATGGTAATGAGGGTTTTGCTATGGTACTCCAAAATCTTTTTGTGTCTTTTCATCTTCAGCTATTTTTCAGCCATCCGATTTAAGATGGATGGATTTGATCTATTCATAAATAATTGGTTTTGATTGGTGACTAGTACATAATTTGAAATGCATGGATGACTTCATATAGAAATAGATGGTGAGTTTAAAAAAAATAATTAAAAATTTAGGATTGTAGAATCCTTCTCTGTTCTTCTCCCGCCAAATCCAAACTCTCATATATTTTTATCTCGTTAAGCTCTCTCTTCTCCTCCCCGCCTTAACCCCAGCCACAAGGCCTCTACCCTCGATGCCATCGTCGGATTCTCCATGGCCATCATCCCAACTTCTAATTCCACAATTAGACCCTTTATAGCCATCATTCCCACTATCAATGCTGCCATCGGATCCTCCACAACCATTGTTCCCACTAACAATGCCACTACCAGATCCTCCACGGCCATCATCCTTGCCGAGGCCGACCTCATCGCCCCGAAGAAGAAAAAGAAGAAGCCCCCTTGTGTTGAGATGGTCTAGGTCTCCTCCATAGAGATGGCAAACGGATCGGATCGATCATAAACGGGTCGGATCAGCAAATGATCAATCCAAATCCGACCTGTTTATTAAACGGATCAAAAATTTAAATCTAAACCCAACTTGTTTATTAAACAGATAATCCAATCCGATCCGTTTAATCCATTTATTAAATAGATCAAATTAAGTTAAACGGGTTAAACAGGTTAAACGGATTAAACGGATCAAGTTAAATGGGTCAGAAACTGGTTAAACATATTTTAAATAGGTTAAACGGATCTTAAATGGATTAAACATGTTAAACAGATCGGATTAAATGGATCAGAAATAGGTTAAACAGGTTAAACAGATTAAATGGATTATTTGACTCAATCCAACCTAAATATTAAACGGGATAAACGGATTAAATGAATCAGATATCTAAAACCCATATCTGACTCAATTATTAAACGAGTTAAATGGATCGATCCGTTTATGATCCAAATCCGTTTAGCCTAAATTCAAATCTTTTTATGACGGATCGAATACGAGTCAGATTGATGAGTCGGATCATATTTTATCAGTCCTACTACTCTATTACTGTGGCCAATAAATTCTACATTATCCGTCGTGTTCAGATCACTTTTAAGTTGCTACAGTACCTTTTGCATTGGTTCGAGGAGCGGATGAAGACCATCCTATGGCGGTTGGTGCCACCATTGGGGCGGCGAGCTCTACTCAAGCTCACAATGACAACTTTGCTCCCAGCTTTTACACCTCTTAGATGATTTTTATTGTCGTCATCGATGTACCCGTTGCTATCATCCTGTAGATCCGGCCCCCACCCAATCCCCAAGACGCCCTCCATCTTGGTGGCTCTTGCCGAATCACTCCCACCCTTAACCCCCTCCCCCAACAGTGATGGCAGCATTGTCTCGGTTTCTAGATCGGAACTCTCACCACCGTAGATTCTTGATTGGATGATCATCATATGATTGAAAAAATAATAAAAAATATCTTAATATATTTAAATATCTTTCTTTGTAAAATATCTTAAATATCCTTCTTTGTAAAATATTACAAAGAAGCACCATAATGATCCCTACAAAAATCTCAGCCTTTTAAGAATTTCAAATTGAAAGCATGCCATTCTATGTGATGATGATCAAGGCCAGTTTTTGGTCGAATTATCCAGCTAGTTGGACGGAGGGCGGTTTGGAGACGGACCTGGGAACTATGGACCTTGGTAAGGCTATGACTGTCTCTCATTTACGATAGATTTGGGAAAGCCAGCTTCACCTGTAGATTCTGGTCCTCTTTCCACCTTAATGCTCGTTCGTCTGCTCTACCCTTAGAAGAGGAGTGGAATAGAGAGAGCGGAGAGACGAGAAGAGGAGAAGAACCCCGCCAAAGCTATCGTTCCTCTGGAGGTTTTCAGGAAAAAGAGAAGGAGCCGTTACACAAGGCATGGATTTTATAGGCTCGAATGTTAAGAAGAGATCTAAATGCACGGTAGCTAAGCCAAAATGTGCTGCTTGCTTGTGCGGGCTTGCAAAATTAAGATAAATAAATAAACTCTTATTTACTTTGTGAGGTTTGATTAGTATTCACCTAGATTTGCAGCCTAATCTCACTTTTTTTTTTTTTTTTTTTTGGTACTCGTGGATGATCACGTCTTTAATGTGAACACAACCCATAAAGTCAGAAAGCAAAAAATCCTGTAGGCCCATGGAAACGTTTTATTCTATCATCAGATTTAGTCTTCGGTATGCATCGGTCTCACTATTTGCTATTTAAAATTAAAAAATAAATTAAGATGTGAAGAGTGGAGGCACGGAAAAAAAAAAAAAAGGAATGGTGCTCTCTTTCACTGCATGCATTATTATATTCCCAGCCGCCCACTGAAGCCACAGACGCAAAAATAAAGGACAGAATAACAATTCTTATCAGGTCAAGGACTTGTTTGATCAATTTTGCATTAGACTTGTTTGGGATATGTTTAATATTGCAGTCTTGAAACGCTTGTTGATCTCATACAACATTTTTTGGTATGTATCACGTATGACAGACCATAAATAGCATACCACCTTCCAAGAATGAATCATAAATATTCGCCAAAGAAAAAAAAAAAAAGAAGGCCATGATTCTTGCATCGTATCTTTGAAATCGTTGGAGGTGCTCCCATTACTCCTGGAAATTAAACAACGCAAGTTGTCCCAAATGTTTGGACTGCACTAATGAACGTTCAACCTGTGGAGGCCGCAAAACTTGTCAACTTAAACTAGGCCAGCTTGTGTCGTTGTCACGGCTATAATCACCGTTATTGTTTAATTGTATAATAGCTTGAGATGGGTTAGGTTGCATCATTCCACCATTTGGTTGATCAATTCAGGTTTGAAACTTTTTCGTCCAAGCCTTCTACATATGACATGTTTGATAGAATCTTTCCCTGTCCACACAACATTCCTCACTTTCGAATGGATTTTGCTTAAAAGTTAGACCTCCCCACATCTGTTCTGTGATCTCAGCATGCTGTCCCCCATCTCATATTGTTAAACCATGCTGCCTCTCATGCTGCCTCCACCTAACCCACTTGCTCCCTCCCTCCTTGTACAAAAGCTTTATATAGCGAACTTGGAGTAGCATGTTAGCTTGTGCTTCTCTCTTCTTCGTCTACGAAGAATAAGAGAGTCCATAGAGAGAGAGGGGAAGGAATGGCAATGGATCTCCGCAGTGAGTCCACGGACTATCGGATGGAGCTCCTTTCGCCTATGAGGATGGAAGCAGCCATGATGATGCAATCGACCAAGCCATCATGGAGGATCAGCGTAAGTGATTTCGAGGTGCCACAAGTTCCCAAAGATCACACCTTCGGTTCCTATGTGTTCCCTATGACTCTCGGTATGCTATGCTCTTCCCTACTCTCATGTCTGTTTGCTAGCTTCCACGTCGATCTGTATTTTTATTTTTCTCCTTTTTTTTTTTTTTTTTTTTTGGTTCTGCCATGAAAAATGGAAAGAAGAATTCACTATCTCGGCTTTTCTTAAGCCAATTTGGCATCATTTTTTTTCTTTTTTTTATATTTTTATATAATATATAAAAAATAATATTGGGACAATCAGATCTGCTCCTTTCAATTTAAGGTTGGCCCCCCGACTCTATTTCAGCAACAGATGTTGGACCGTCAAAATAAGACCACTACGAAAATCACTGATCCGACTATAACATCTACAGGGTTTATCACTCATACATTCGATCGATATCACAGAACAAGTAACCGACTGTCTATCGATACACTAATCGTCTACTTATAAGCCGACTGACTATCGATAACTTCAAATTATCTTCTTAGACGGCGACTAATCCAAGCAACTCGATACACTATTATAGACAACTTTTTAATGTAGAATATGAGACACCGACCTACAGTCGGTATATTAGAGCTACGGAATGACAGTCGGTATATCTGAATTACCTACAGTCGGTATATTAGAGCTACGGAATGATAATCGGTATATTAAAATTTACAACCATGATACCACAATCATTAGTGGGCATAAACTGCCGACCAACTCCACGATTATGGTCCGATAATTGGGGTTAACTACTCTTTAGTGCTATAAAAAATAGAATCCCACGTGTTCAACTGTTACATCCGAGTCGCCTATAAAATGGAGGTAAGGGAATAGACAATGATGAGGACAATTTTGTGCACAAACTCTATCACATTCAATTCTCAAATATCATGTTCACTACTCTCCATTGACTTAGGCATCGGATGGTTCCCGCTGGATAAAATTCCGATCAGTGGACTTGTTTTGCAGGTTGCTCTTCATCAGAGTCAAACACACACGGAGATTGGCTGTAACAAATATTATTATAATATTTTTATAAAAATATTTTTATAATTTTAAAGAGGTGTTTACTATTGTGCTCTTTTAATAATATTTTATCGTAAAAGGCATTTACGACGTTACTCTATATCACTATTTTTTATATTTTACTATTTTTTTAAAATAATATCTTATTATTTTTAATCCTCCTCTTTCTTCGTAGCTTCTCCTCACTGCTGCTTGCCTCCTTATCACCACATCGTCCCCCCATCCTCTTTCTCCTTCACTGCTCGGATCCTCCATTGCAGCCATCCCTTTTCTCCTCCTTCACCCACCTCTCTGCTATTTGAGCCCACCAGCGCACATCGCCCCTCATCCTTCTCCTCCTTTACCCGCCTATCTACCACTCGGGCCCACCACTATAGCCATCTCCTTTCCTCCTCCTTCTCCTCCTCCTGCACCACCTCTCCATCGATCGAGCCCACCACTTATCTCTCCACCACTGCCGCTCATTTCTTCACCCCTTTTCACCTTCCACCACTCGAGCTGGCGGCTCCCTTTCTCCTCCACATTTCATCTTTCCACAACTATATACTATCCCCATTCTTCCTTCTCCTTCACTATTCAGGCTCGCTGCTTACCTCTCCGCTGTCACATGCCGACCCTCGATGAAAAAAGATAATGCTTTATCGGAAGGAAAAAGTGCGACTTTCAAAATGTCCTACTAACTTTAATTTTTAAATTGCATCTGAACTTTCAGTTATTTACTGCACCAACCATGCACATGATCAATTTTAACTGGTTGCTAACCAATGAATCAGTACCGTCTATCTTAAAATAGATGGTTAGAAAAAAAATATATAATAAAATGATTAAAAAAAAATTAAAATACTGTAGCAAATTTTTTTAAAAAATATTTTAAAAATATAAAATTTATATTCATCTATTATGATTGCCTCAACTATACTCCAATTGTGGTCACCATCGCCACCATGATGGTCCTTACTTGTCTCTTTCGTCAGTTCTTGCTATGCCCCACTATTAATATCATCTTTTCTATTACATAAAAAAATTGAAAGCGATGTAAAATGGCATCTCAGTTTTCCGGAAGGGCCAAAAAATACGAATAAAGAGAATTATATCTAAAGCGACATAACGTGGGCCACTGCGGTCCATACATTAAAATGAACGCAAATGGCTTCTACAGGCTACGGAGTAACGTAATTAAGTCTCTTAGCAAAAAATAATAATAATAATAATTAAGTCAGTGTATCGATGTGTCTATAGACAATTGGACCAGGACCGACCCATGTGATCAGCAGAGGACAAGATTTTTTTTTTTTTTTTGGTAGACCCATGTGATCAGCAGAGGACAAGATAAATAGACGCTAGCAACATGAAATGGGCCGTGACAATTACCATTTAGACATGAGCAACTCTTGTAGTTAATGCCACAGCTAATCAATATAATTATTTATCTAGAAAAATAATAGTAATGGTTTTCTCATCGTCCGTTGATTTACACACCATATAGCATTTATTTCCCGGCACAAGAATCTGAAATCCTGTAAGCAAATATAACAGCATTTTTTCCATTTTCTCCAATTAAATGGCCTATGGAGGTTCCAAAAGATAAAGACTCAAGTATTATGTCGTCCTTTTTAGCTTTCCTAATTCTTTCTTCCTTCCTATCTTTCTTCTTTTGAGGAAAAGGGAGACCACAAGGTCCCAAAAACATGCATGCTTCCTGAGTTCCTATTAAAATTGAAATATTAAATTATATGCACTTAAAAAACCACTTGTCATAACTCAAATACTAACTCTGACTTCTCTCAGAAGAGGCATGCTCTGACTGAATATTTTATGAGCATTGACTATTACATTATTGAGCACTAAGGTATTCAATTTGTTGATACATATAAAACAATGATCATTGATTAGGGACTAGCATGTTTTGTTTATTGCTACGATAACTTACATATAGGTTATCCTCCTATGGTTTCTTTAAATAGGAAAGAAAAGTAAAATAGCCAAGTACTATAAGAAGCAGCAGAAGCTTCTGGAGGGATTGAGTGAAATGGAAAGCTTCACCGAACTAGGTTCTTTGGAGGGAGCTCCTACAGAGGTACATATTGTTAGCCTTTTGTATAAAGATTTATGTTTTCTGTGTACACCTTAAGTTTCATGTTCTTCAAACAAAATCATCTCAAGATCATCAAAGAAGCAGATACTTTGGACTTAATGTATGCTTTGTGCTAAGTTTGAGTGATTGTATATATGATTAAAAATGCCCAAGAGGTGATGCATAAATAATTGCTTGTGTTCAATGTTAAATACAGGCATGATACTCTCTTTTCATGTTTATATGTGCATCCTCTATGTATATACCATATTAATTGATCTTTCTTTGAATTTTCAGGATGAACTAAAACAGCTAGCAAACAGTGAAAGGATGGCAATTAACATTTCAAACATAGCTAATCTGGTCCTTTTTGTGGCGAAAGTGTATGCATCAATTGAAAGCAAATCCTTGGCAGTGATTGCTTCCACATTAGACTCTCTTTTGGATCTTCTATCGGGATTTATTCTTTTGTTTACATCATATGCCATGAAGAAGCCTAACCAATATAGTTATCCAATTGGAAAAAAACGAATGCAACCAGTGGTAAGTTCCCAGTTTTTGATAGGTCATCTATCCTGCTTTAATCAAAATTACAATGAACCAAACAATCTAATTATTCCACATGGAGACTGTTGGATTTTAAACATTTAGCAAAGCATTTATTACTGCTAGATTAGCTACATGTTTAAGGGCTTGTTTAGATGATGAATACTACTTCTATGTGGTATCTCCTTAAATGAATAAGGAATTTTAACAGAGTGTGCTCTTACAACTTTAATATTTTTGAAATACTGAAGATCACCCTTAGAACAGTGATTTCAACAACTTCCAATATATTGATAGGTGTGGATAGCGTTCAATCCCTCCCACCTTTCTTCTTACTTACATTCTTTGTCTAGCATAGGCAACATCCGATGAACAAGACGAGGCATCAGTTAGGGTACAGAACTGTGACATGGAGCTAATCAAACCTTTGATTTTGTGAAAGTTAAACTTATTTGCTATTTCTTTGCAGGGCATTATAGTTTTTGCTTCTGTGATGGCTACTCTTGGCTTGCAAGTACTATTAGAGTCTGGTAGACAGCTCCTTGTGCAGGTATATATTTCTTAATTGATCCATGGAATGATACATTTAGCATGCCCCTTCCATCTTTGTTCTGTTTTTATTAATCTTTAAGTTGTACGTTAAGATCATTTTCTTAAGAAAAGATGATAATCATTTGACTCATATACAAGACCAAATAAGATATGCATCGTTTTCCCGTAAGCAACGATATAACAAAATAAAATAACCCACGCTTATCTTTAATATGGTCATCATTCTTACAGTACATGAATACATAAAACTATAGTATTTTAATGATGCTTAGCTTGTAATTTTAACATTCAATTAGATTAGTATATACGTTATGAAGATTTGCTTGTTAATTATTCTTTCATGATCAATCATCATTTTTCAGGCCCACTCTGCTATTGATCAGACGAAAGAGAAATGGGTAATCGGTATCATGACTTCAGTTACCATAGTGAAATTTGTGCTCATGCTTTATTGCCGTAACTTCAAGAATGAAATCGTTAGAGCTTACGCACAAGATCACTCATTTGATGTCATGACTAACTCCATTGGTCTGGCAGCAGCCTTGCTTGCCATTAAATTCTATTGGTGGATAGATCCTGCTGGAGCAATACTGGTAAGCTACATGACAAAGCACATTTATTCATATAACATAACAGAAATAATCTATCAACAAATACAAACACTTACAAATACCAATACAAAGATGCATGCCTGAATGAACAAGCAAAAGTACACTAGCACTTTCATCTTTGAAAATCTATAAGCTCAATTATTTCCAAAGAAATTTTTATATTACTGCTCAAGACTTGACCTCAATTATTAAATTGTCTCTAATTCCTATCCTACAATTTTTCTAGCAATGAAACTAGTAAATGATCCATCTACAAACATACTGATGGGGTATTGGATTTTGTTGCAGATAGCTGTGTACACGATGTGTACATGGGCGAGGACTGTTATGGACAACGTATGGTCGTTAATAGGGAAAACGGCACCACCCGACTTCTTAACAAAGTTGACATACCTCATCTGGAATCACCATGCAGAAATCAAGCATATTGCTACAGTTAGAGCATATACTTTTGGTTCAGAATACTTCGTTGAGGTGGACATTGTCTTGCCTGGGAATATGGTTTTGAGCCAAGCACATGACATTGGTGAAACACTGCAAGAAAAACTTGAACAGCTACCAGAAGTTGAGCGCGCTTTTGTACATGTAGATTTTGAGCATAGTCGTGGACCTGAACACAAGCCTAAGGTGTGATGTTACTGAATTTGGACGTGATACCACCAATGTTTTGATAGCTTTTGCTAGGACATACGTTTATTGCTAGTTACAGAATGCAAAAGCTTACGCGCTGATGTAATATATATGTGTCCTATTTAAGTGAATAATTTTTCTTTATGTCTAGCAATTTGCAGAGATTTTTCTGTTTATGATTTAAATAGAATATTTATTTTTGCATGTATGATGCTTAGTTGAAGATACTATTTACTGGAATGCTTGCCGTGCTACTACTAGTCCACATGTTTAGATATCGGGTCTTGGTCTTAAGAAATTACACACTACACTATGTGCATCATATGGCTGTGAACAATGCTTATCACAACCGCTCATTTGGGTAAGTGATGCGGGACAATCCTAAAAAAGAAAATCAATCCTAATAATCAAGCTCTCTTCTGTTCATCAACAACAAATCACGTCCGACCAGTGGCTCATTATTCGCAGGACAGACAGTATAGTTGCCTATACTCTACTCAGGAGACGTGATTGATTGATACGAGACTAAAGCGAGATCAATCTAAATGATACAGACGAATGCCATTCGAGAGATCAGTAAACAATTAGTAATAGAAAACTTCATAAACAGATAGCAGAAATTAAACATGCTCACGAGTAAATGCAAAAAAAGAAATAAGAATGGAACAGAGAAAATAAAACATTAAATCCGTGAGAAAATCCAAGAAGATGATAAGAATCCGGATCGTGGTAGTTAAGAAACTACTTTGATTAGGGCTCTTAATCTTTTAACCAAACAGATCCATCGATAAAGAACTAGGACTTTACGAACATCGGATTAAAAAAAAAAATCAAAGATCAACAGTTAAGGAACGAAGGTCTTTGACAGCATATGATCTGTAGAATAAGAAATCACTCCTCCCAGCACGACAGATGAAAATTCTGGAGGAGACAGATCTTCTCTTGACGGAATAGGCTTGCGTGGGTAGATGGTGGAGTCGATCAGAGTCGCAGGAACACTGAATCTTAAGTAGAAGGAATAGGATAGAAAGTGGACCTCACACCCTCCCCTTGTGGGGCGATTTTGGGTCTCACACCCTCTCCCTCTCGGAGCGATTGACACAAGTGTTTGTGGAGTTTGTAAAATCATTCATTGTCTTTTTCATGAAAGATACAAGGATTTATATAGGACTCTAAGGTTCTGTTTGTTTAGGAATCTCTTATCTTTACAAGGAAGAAATCAACCCTCCACAAAAAAGTAAAGCATTATAATCTACCATAGGAAAGAAATCAGCCTTCAACAAAATAAGTAAGTAGCCAAGAACTCTTAAGAAATTCTAAGAAAGAAATGGAACTCCATGTGGGTGCTTGATGCTTGACACAACTTGGCATGAGCACGGCACATGCTGGCATGCATATTTCTTCTCTTGGCATGTGGAGAGTGGTGGCTCCAAAGGTGACGTGGACAAATCCAAGTATGGCCCTATGGACCCAAAGCCAAATGCATTAAAATTTATTGACTGAAAATAAATAACTGAAGTAGAATCAATTTAATGAGGCTTCTTTGATCCAAATCGAACTTAAATTATGTTGCCAATTTTTGATGGCTCTGGTGTCCGCACTAATTCTCCCGGGGTGGAAAAAACTCGACCCTGTCGAGTGTGGGACGATTCCGCTCTGGTGACGCTCAAGTAGATCGGGATCAATGCGTTGCAGCTCTTCTCGAGTGATCCAGGGTATCTTCAGACTCTGGTCGACCTCGCCATCTAACCAGATACCGCTGATAGCCTCGACTCCGGATGGAAAGGATCTGCTCATCCAAAATTCTCTCAATCTGATCGTGTTTTGCTGACATTTTGGTTGGTGGACACTCAGGGATAGGTTCGCTCTCAAAGATTGGTTCAGGCTCAAATGGCTCACTAGGTATCCGAGTTGATTTTTTATAGGCGACAAGATCTGTAATGTTAAAAGTAGAGCTAATTCCAAAATCAAAAGGTAGGTCCATAACATACGCATTTGATCCGATTTTTTTTATGATCTTAAACGGACCTGCACCTCGGGCATGTAACTTCTTCACGGTTCCAGGGAGAAACCGTTCAGGCCTCAATCAAACCATCACATAGTCTCCCTCTGCAAACTCTTGAACACGTCGATGAGAATCTGCATTCTGTTTATAAACTTTATTACTCATACTAATTTTTTTACTGATCTCTTTATGCAGACTCTTGACATGCTGTGCAAATGACTCTGCAGATTTGAAAATCCTAGCATGCATGGGTAGTGGGATGAGGTCTATTGATTTTCTAGGTTGATATCCATGAACTACTTCAAAAGGACTCATGCCAATGGACCTATTAACAGAGCTATTATATGCAAATTCGGCTCGGGGCAGCAAAAGATCCCAGTTACCCATATGTTCCTCAATCAAGCAACGCAAAAGATTTTCAAGACTCCTATTAACCACTTCGGTCTGACCGTCTGTTTGTGGATGATAGGCAGAAAAAAACATTAGTTTTGTGCCTAAAAGATGCCATAGGATTTTTCAAAAGTAGCTCATAAATCTAACATCCCTATCAGAAACAATGGTTTTAGGCAATCCATGTAGTTTAACAATCTCATCAAAGTATATCCTTGCAACTTTCGACGCATCAGACGTTTGGCAACAGGGCAAGAAATGGACCATTTTTGAAAATCTATCTACAACCACTAGAATAGAATCATGCTTCCTAGCTGTCTTAGGTAATCCCAAAACAAAATTCATACTAACATCTTGCCAAGGACAGTCTAGTATAGGTAAGGGTGTATATAAGCCGGTGTTTTGTTTTCTTTGCTTGGCCACAGCATATGTTCTACATTGGGCAACAATTCGGACGACATCTCTTTTCAAGCTTGGCCAAAAGAACTGGCTTCTACCAACTCTATAGTTTTATTCCTACCAAAGTGTCCAGCTAATCCTCCAGCATGTAATTCCCAAACTAAAAAATCTCTTAAAGATGTACGGAGGATACACAGCCTAGTTTCTCTAAATAGGTAACCATCCTGAAGGGTATATTCACTACGTTCTCTAGATGGCCCCTTACGTAAAGCGGTAAGTATGTCACCAAAATCTGAACACTCCTCATAATTTTCTTTAACCTTTTCAAAACCAACAACTTCTATACTAACGGTGGACAGCAAAGTATGACGACGACTCAGGGCATCAGCTGTATGATTCTCTACACCTGCACGGTGTTTCAAAACAAAAGTATAGGCTTGCAAAAACTCAACCCACCTACCGTGTCTATGATTCAATTTCTTTTGAGAATTCAAGAATCTAAGGGCCTCATGGTCAGAGTACAAAATAAATTCTTGCGGTAGTAGGTAATGCCTCTAATATCTTAAAGCTTGAATTACCGCATAAAACTCCTTATCATAGGTAGAATACTTGAGTTTAGAATCGTTAAGTTTCTCGCTAAAGTATGCTACCGGATGACCTTCTTGACTAAGGACACCACCAATCCCAACTCCTGACGCATCGCACGCTACTTCAAAAACCTTAGAAAAATCAGGGAGACATAAGATTGGGGCATGAGTCATCTTGTCCTTAATGTCTAGAAAGGCTCTATTGGCTGCCCTAGTCCATTCAAAATTTTTCTTTCTAATGCAGTCATTGATGGGAGCGACTATGGTGCTAAACCCTTTTATGAACCTACGATAAAAGGTTGCTAATCCATGAAAACTCCGCACGTCATGCACACTCTTGGGCACCGGCCACTCAACTATTGCTCTAATCTTTTCAGGATCAGCAGATACACCATTAGGGGTAACAACAAAACCTAAAAAGATGATATGGTCTGTCATAAAAGCGCACTTCTTAGGATTAGCATACAACCTTTCTGTTTTAAGAACTTGACACACTCTTTGGAGGTGATCTAAATGGTCTTCCCTAGTTCGACTATAGATCAAAATGTCATCAAAATATACGACTACAAATACTCTTATAAATGATCGTAGTACTTGGGTCATCAACCTCATGAAGGTACTAGGGGCATTAGATAATCCAAATGGCATCACCATCCACTCATATAAACCATTTTTTGTCTTGAAAGCAGTTTTTCACTCATCTCCCGGTCTAATCCTTACTTGATGGTAACCACTTTTAAGATCGCTCTTAGAAAAGATAGTGGATCCGGCCATCATATCTAACATGTCATCTAACCTAAGGATGGAAAAGCGGTACTAAATGGTGATCTTATTAATGGCACGGCTATCTATGCACATCCTTCATGTACCATCCTTCTTTGGAGTCAGTAGTGCAGAAACCGCGCAAGGACTCAAACTCTCCCTCACAAATCTTTTTTTTATCAGCTCTCCAACTTGTCTTTATAGCTCGACATGCTAATTAGGGTTCAACCTATAGTGGGGCAAGTTGGGTAGGGTAGATCCAGAAACTAAATCAATGGCATGTTGAATGTTTCTCATAGGCAGTAAGTAATCTGGAAGATCCTCAGGAAAGACATCATGAAACTCAGTAAGAAGGCTAGCTACTTCCTTAGGATAATCCACCTTAGAATCCTCACGAACTTCTCTAGCAACAAGCATCCAAACTGGTGATCCTTCACTCATGATCGTCTCTAATTCTTTAGCACCTATCAGATTGAGACTTTTCTTCTTAAGATTTTTTTTTGGTCCATCGCCTATCTTTCTATTAGTAGCCTTAGGTGGTGAAGGATTAATCGTGATCTTCTTACCCTGATGAGTAAAGCTACAGGAGTTGGTACGGCCATAAATCGTAACATCATTGTCGAATAGCCAAGACTGACCTAATATGATACTTTCGACTTCCATAGGTAAGACATCGCACCACACATGATCTTGATAGGAATGAAGCTGGATGGGCACACGGCATCTAAATTTAATGGGAATAGAGGAGGAATCAATCCAAGACACACGGTATGAACTGGGATGATCTACAGAAGTTAATCCTAATCGCTTAACCGTGTCGTTGGAGATGGCGTTGATACAGCTACCGCTATCAATGATCACCTTACAAATTTTATCGCCAAATTTTATGAAGGTATGAAAAATAGAAGTCCTATGCCAGTCTTCACTTTCCTTAGTTTGGGCTAGGACATACCTAACGACTCCAAGCCTAAGGTCTGACTCAGGTGTGGCATAACCTAGGATGTCCTCAGTACTCTCAAATTGCTCGGCTAAATCTAGATCAGCTTCATAAACTTCCTCCTCAATATTTTCTAGAGTTTCTCCTTCTAATTCTTCTACGAATAATGATCGGTTGGGGCATTATGCAGCAAAGTGACCGTAACCATGGCACTTGAAGCAATGAGATCGAGAACTACTTCCTTTTGATAACTCTCCTATAGCTCCTTTTTCTTTATCTTCTTTTCTCCCAATCGGATTTGTAAGTGGAGGTCCGTTACTAGAAGTTTGATTAATATTAGGTCTCGATCCAGAAGGGGTTGCTCGGTTGGGTTCAGGACGACGGGGAGTCAAATATCTAGAAAATCTTTCAAAATCTAAGGCAAGTTGATAAGCTTGTTCCAACGTGGTTACCTCTCGCAGAAAGAGCTCACACTGAATATCCTCTCGTAATCCAGCTCTAAATCTAGATAAGGTAACAACTCTATCTTCGGCTACTCCACATCTCATGAGGTATTCATCAAATCTCGTGATATACTCGGTGACTGATCTATTCCCTTGAGTAAGCCTCTGTCATTGATCTAAAAGTCTTTGTTGGTAAGATGTGGGGAGGTACTTTTCTCTGAGTTTTTCTTTCATCTCATCCCAGGTTTCTATCGGATCTTGTCTTCTCTGATTGAGAAGACGCTCAACACTTTTCCAATAAAATCGGGCTTGCCTCACCAATTTCATCCTAGCAAACCTAACTCTCCTTGCTTCAGACATTTCGTACCATCCAAAATAGTGGTCCATACCTGATTCCCAATCTAGGTACTCTCTCGGATCTAGACAACCATCAAAACTTGGGGCTTCGACTTTCACATTCCTAAGAATATGCTCATCTTGATCGAACTGGTTATGGTGCGGGCGTGCTCCTATAGGTCGATCAAGTTCTAGATTCCTACCTCTTTGTCCTATAGGTAGTCGGGGAGATTCAAGTTCAGGTTGTTTCTGCCTAGCTTCTTCTAATACCATTATCCTCTCATCCATGGCTTTCATAAAATTTTTCATATCATCAAACTTTTCAGTCAGAGCATTAATGATGGCTGCTATATTGGGATCCATATTGGTATTGGGTGGGGAAGTAGGATGTTGGTACCAGGTACCTGATCTAGTGGTCATGCAACTCTAAGATACAGAAATAAGGTGCAATAAAAATTAAAATGCTTGAAAGTAAAGTACGAAATTTAGAGTGCGAAAATTTAACTTGCGAAAATTTAAATTGCTGAATTTAAACTAAAGCCCTAATCAACCGGCTCTGATACCAAATTGATGCGGGACAATCCTAAAAAAGAAAATCAATCCTAATAATCAAGCTTTCTTCTATTCATCAACAACAAATCACGTCCGATCAGGGGCTCATTATTCCCAGGACAGACAGTATAGTTGCCTATACTCTACTCAGGAGGCGTGATTGATTGATACGAGACTAAAGCGAGATCAATCTAAATGATACAGACGAATGTCATTCGAGAGATCAGTAAACAATTAGTAATAGAAAATTTCATAAATAGATAGCAGAAATTAAACATGCACACGAGTAAATGCAAAAAAAGAAATAAGAATGGAACAGAAAAAATAAAACATTAAACCCGTGAGAAAATCCAAGAAGATGATAAGAATCCGGATCGTGGTAGTTAAGAAACTACTTTGATTAGGGCTCTTAATCTTTTAACCAAACAGATCTATCGATAAAGAATTAGGTCTTTACCAACATCGGATTAAAAAAAAAAAAATCAAAAATCAACTGTTAAGGAGCGAAGGTCCTTGACAGCATATGATCTGTAGAATAAGAAATCACTCCTCTCAGCACGACAGATGAAAATTTTAGAGGAGACAGATCTTCTCTTGACGGAATAGGCTTGCGTGGGTAGATGGTGGAGTCGATCAGAGTCGCAGGAACACTGAATCTTAAGTAGAAGGAATATGATAGAAAGTGGGCCTCACACCCTTCCCTTGTGGTGCGATTTTGGGTCTCACACCCTCTCCCTCTCGGAGCGATTGACACAAGTATTTGTGGAGTTTGTAAAATCATTCATTGTCTTTTTCATGAAAGATACAAGGATTTATATAGGACTCTAAGGGTCCTGTTTGTTTAGGAATCTCTTATCTTTACAAGGAAGAAATCAACCCTCTACAAAAAAGTAAAGCATTATAATCGACCATAGGAAAGAAATCAGCCTTCAACAAAATAAGTAAGTAGCCAAGAACTCTTAAGGAATTCTAAGGAAGAAATGGAACTCCATGTGGGTGCTTGATGCTTGACACAACTTGGCATGAGCACGGCACATGCTGGCATGCATATTTCTTCTCTTGGTATGTGTAGAGTGGTGGCTCCAAAGGTGACGTGGACAAATCCAAGTATGGCCCTATGGACCCAAAGCCAAATACATTAAAATTTATTGATTGAAAATAAATAACTAAAGTAGAATCAATTTAATGAGGTTTCTTTGATCCAAATCGAACTTAAATTATGTTGCCGATTTTTGATGACTCTGATGTCCGCACCAGTAAGTCCTATTCATCAAACACTCATCTCGATGCACTATCTATAGGAACGAGCCGCTATGATTTTGGACGTGCACGGCCACATGATGAATGTTATGTAGGACATAATTTCTTTTTGGTCCGTATGAAGATTGGCAAACTTTTTAAGAAATCTTAGATGATCTTGATATATGTTTCTTGAGCTTCTAGAGAAATCCTAGATGAACTTGATATATATCTGTCGTTGAAGTTTGATTATTGGATCAGTGCTAATCCCTATAAATTTTGGTCTTCATACTGCCTTTTTCCTCCATGTTACTGCAATTTCACCGTGACTTCGCTCCAGCATAAGCTCTCTTCCTGAAATGACCCTTGAGTAGGTTCGATGCCGTATTTTGCCGGTGAGATCCAGAGCTGATCTGATCTGATGAAGTTGCATGTAATTGTTGGACCTCACTAATTCAGCTACCTTTCGAAAGGGTCGCCAGACTTTCCTAGGACACTTTGGCGCACCTAATTTTGTATCTTTCGGGGATCCCGTAGGTTAGTAATAAATGTGGGCAAAATATGTAAGTTGATCTCAGTTGGGACAGAAGACTCACAAGAAATCATGAAGGAACAAAATACAAGTACCGATAAATAATAAATATGATGAGCATGCTATTATTATAGTTTGTTTCTAAAGCACTTCCAAGTACAGAGAGATGCCTATCAGTGGTAGCTGGGCTAAGATTGGTCGATTTTATTATGCAAAGAATGTGGATCCAGGATTATTAGAGCAAACCAAGAATATATATATATATATATATATATATATAAAGATATCAGCATCTACATTGTTTAGCCTTGACAGAGATGATCAAAGAAAGCACGCTAATAATGAAAGAGTACAAGAGAGAGAGAATCTCTCGCATTTAAGCTTTCAATTTCACCGTATCATAAAAATTTTGGATCGGGAGCTTCGTTCCCGAATCCTTGAATCGGCTGGTCACAAGGCACACGTGCGGGCCTCTTCTCAGACTCTCCAGTCCATTCCAAGCATCTCCGACCCTTGCAATGTACACTCTAGATACAAAATATATTATAATAGATATAAACTTTCAATTTTTAAATAGATAAGAACTGTATTTAATATTATAAAAAATAATCATAAACACAGCACCAATTATGCTGGTTCCAAGTTTTTGAATCATAAACATATTAAATAATATTAATTTAATTAAAAGTGTTAATTAACGTCGTAATACCGCGTGAATGCAAGGGGACAGTGGCATGCCCCAAGATTCCATCTATGCAATTAAGAACACGGCGTACAAAAAGTAGGAGGCACTGCTACCAGTGTCTTTATTCCCCAAGCAACTTTGTCCGGGCTGTCCCTCGCACTCACACTTCCCAACCCACACCCTCCCAGTTCCCACACTGTTCTTCTCTCTCTCTCTCTGGTTCCCTTCCTTCTTACTTCTCGAGAGAGAGAGAGAGAGAGAGAGAGAGGGAGGGAGGAGAGGATGGGAGAAGGGAAGGGTTCTACGGTGGTCCACATCCTCGTGATCGCCCTCAGTCTCACCGCCTTTGGCTTCGCCATCGCCGCCGAACGCCGCAGGAGCACTGTAAGCCCTCCAATCCCTCATTTCCGTTCATCGGTTTCACCTTCTTCTTTGTCATCGGTAAAGTAGGGTTTCATTTGCTTGAGGTCGGGTGGAGGGTTTTCTCCAACAAGATCTTTGTGATTTTGCTGCGTCTCTTTCTTAAGGTCTATTTTGCTAGAATTATAGACCGAGATGCATTTGAAAATTCTACAAGTATGAGCTTCGCCTTATGTGGAACCTTGCATTTTTTTGGTCGTCATGCTGTAAGTTGGAGCAACTTCGGTTGGTATGCACTTGTTATGGGATGTATAATACCATCGGGTTTGTGATGTTGATTTAGACCGGGGCTTAAATTTTGCCATCCCTGCTTAAAACTGGGATGAGAAAGGTCTCTGTAGATGGAAGTATGGAACAAGGTGAATCGATGAATTTAGTACTTATTGGATCTATTAGTCGATATTTGATTAGTTTTTTTTCTTTTTCTTTTTCTTTTTTTTGTCCGAAAGTTATATTACACTTGGCTAGAAAAGAATTAGTGTCTTTTACGGTCATTTGCAATGTAGTAACAGAACACCTCTATTAGCATGGGAGGTTTAAATTTGCATCAGAATTCCTGTATTGCTGAATGGAAGATGGAAATTTTGACCTTGACTGTAATTTTAAATGATGATTTGAAAGGGGGAGGTTGGACTAGGGAGTTAACTCTTGATTGAATGGATAGCACATGTTATACAAGGATTTTTTAAGACTTGGAAAACTTACACAGGGGAAGTGGGAGGAGACTATCTGATTAAGATTTAAATATAACATCTTAAAACGTAATACTCGGTAAATGCACAAGCTTGTTGTATGAGTTCTCTGTTGCATCCCATTCAACCATACAGCAATACTTAGGGAATTGCGGTTCCTTTTTAGTATGGTTGAAGCTTCTCTGGTTTTTATTTTGTTCTATTTTATTTACCCTGTGGCCTTACTTCTTTACAAACAGTAAATTGTGTATGCATGCATTTTTGATAAAATTCAAGCGATAAGTTGTTATCTATAGGTCCATGTGGTACTTCTGAGCTGATATTCCTAATAGCAGATGAATTATGTACTGATGGCTAGTGCATTGGCCTGCACTTATGACTACAGTGCTTGGCTAGTGCATTGGCCTGCACTTATGACTACAGTGCTTTCTTTCAGCTATACGTTGCTCTTGCATTACCTTTATGTTAGTGGTTGACCACATCCGAGAGAAGGCTTTGCCAGTGCAAATTTATTGTGTAATTTGTGTTCTTTGTGCCTAATAACACTAGTGATGATAGATTTATGGCTTGAACCAAATAGTCATTCTGGTTTTGTCACTTTCAAATTGCATCATATTTGTGGCTTTTGCTTGATTCTGCCAAACACCTCTCCCCCCAACAGCATGCATGCACATTTTGACATATTGATAAGTACCCACTTTTCATCTGGGATTTAACTGGAATCTTGCAACAACTTTGTCATTTGGATGTTTGTGATATTTTTAGTGTGTGCTGGCACATTAGGATTCTGAAAGTGTGAATTCATCTTCCATATTTGTACTTTGGGCTGTCCTGCATGCATATCATATGGCAATTGTAGGTTTAGGGCTATTTTAATCTTTCTCTGGTCCTGTTCTTCTTGGCTTGAGCACCCGGCAAATTTTTTATGTTAAATTGCATTTATAGATCTATGCAAAGAGACATTCAATTGCTCCTGTTTAATTCCAAACTTTACATGTGTGTTTGAATGAAGTTTTCACACTTTTTTACAAAGATGTACATAGGACATCGATCCTTTTGAGCTCTTCTAGTGTTTAGTAGTGTAAAACAGTTTGACAAATGATCATGATTATGGGTTAAGTGTGTCCTTTGAATTACTGATGTCTAGAGGTGTAATCAAGCTTCGTTGTTGGGTCAAGCTGGGGATGCTTCGTATTTGATGGAGCTTGATTTCAGTGTGAGGTTGAATTACTGATGTCTAGAGGTGTAATTAAGCTTGTTTCTTGGGTCAAGCTGGGCATGCTTCATATTTGATGGAGCTTGATTTCAGTGTGAGGCAAAACGAGCTATTTTGAATAATAGCTTGATATTTTGATATTGTGGAAGACTACAGAGAATCTGGATTCGGAAAAGTATGAAGTCTTGTTGTTGAGTTTTTTTTTTTTTTTTTTGACCATACCCCTACATGTAGATTATTATCAAGTTATTTCTTACCCAATATATAAAGTTTTTACTGGCACAAATGGAAATGGGTACTCAAACTGTTGTGCTTTCACATTGTCTTTGGTTTAGCCTATATAACCTTCTTTAGGTGTCACACATTATTAAAAGTTAAATGGATGCTAGTAATATTCAAGAGTAAATGGCTTGAGATAGATTTCTTCTTCTTTTAGAATGTAGAAGTATCATATAACAATGTTATATATTATTTTATTACAGGAAACGACTCATAAAGTTAATTTATATTAGGAATTATGTAGAATAAAAGTCTTTAAAATGATGAACTTACTTTCTTAGTCTGCTGTAAGCTTAATTTAAATAGAATATGACACCAGCAGAAGTTAGAAAGTGGGTAAAAAAAGTAAGGGAGGGACTCAAAGTTGATGTCACAAGGTAGATGTAGTTCCAGGCCTGAGCTTCTGTTCATCTGGCTACAGGTGTGTGACGATGACAACTGGCTTGGTTCGTAGTCACCGTAACAATAATTAAAAATGAGGAAGCATGTTTCCACAACTCGCTGGATTATTGAGACTGCCTTTTGGCTATTCTATGCTCATTATGTTTCTTGTTTTGTTTGTTGGGCCTTCCCTCTGGGGATGGACATTCCTTTGGGGTTACTTCTTACCCCTGGTAATCAGTTTCTCTCTGTAAGGAGTGAAACCCAAGTAGTTAATAATAGCATATTTTCATAGTTCTTAATAAGATTCATCTACCAGGCCCATCTTATCATACAGTGTTAGTATATGGTACGGTATAGGATGGTCAGATGTACCAACTGTCAGTACGGTCTAAGGCTATATACTGGTATGGTACGATATGCCTGGTATGTACAGTACTAACTAGTACGGCATAATGGTTTTTTCATCCTTGGGCTGGTGTGCCACTATTTCATGTCTTCTCAGAGGTTTACAAGGCTTATTTGTCAACATTTCTTGCAAAAGTTGTAAGCTGTGTTTGGATACAAATGCCAATCGACAAATAAACCATATGATCGAATCGAAGAGAATCGTGTCATCCATATCTACTAGCTATTTAACCAGGATTTGTTTGTTGGCATTACTAAATTATCTGTTTTGCATGCCAGGGCACCATTATTACCGATAATGTAAATGCCACATACTGTGTTTATGATTCGGATGTCGCAACTGGGTATGGAGTTGGTGCTTTCTTGTTTCTTTTCTCAAGTCAAACTCTACTCATGGGTGTCACAAAGTGTATGTGCTTTGGCAAACCTTTAGCTCCTGGTGGAAGTCGAGCCTGGTCAATCATATATTTTTCTTCTTCATGGTGATCTTCCTTTCTTATAGGATCATATTCTCACAAATTCATTATTCTAGTTGTAAAATTACAACCGTGTTTTACCTTGGGATGCATTATGGAAATGAACATGTTATCTTTGGCAGGCTAACTTTCTTAATTGCTGAGGCATGCCTATTAGCTGGTGCGACAAAGAATGCATACCACACAAAGTACAGGCATGTGATCTATGCTTCAAACTGGACTTGTGAGTCTCTGAGGAAAGGAGTATTCATTGCCGGAGCAGTCTTTGTGGTCTTCAACATGATACTCAACGTGTACTACTACATGTACTTTACCAAAGCTACAAGTCAGGCTGCTAGGAAAACCAACAGAGCAAGCTCGACTGTTGGAATGGCTGGTTATACCTGATCGCAACCAAATCAAACTGCACAGCTTTTGCTGTTTATACAAATGCTACATCTTTATCACTCGTATCATGTAATATTTGAGTCGTTATCTTCGTTTGAAAAGGCTGAGTTTGATTCTAGTAATTGCAGACTTGTGTTTATTTGTCTTCCCACGAGGGTCTGTTAGCTCGTCATGATTTGCTACAAGATGCAAAATTGAGATGAGTTTGGGACTGAATGGAGATACCATCAAGAAAAGAGGTATATGCTGAATTTGAACATTGTCTTAAGCCTAAACTCTTGTCACCAATGCCATCTAGAGTGGGAAGGCCATTGTTATTATTTGATGGATCTATTGCTGTTGGTTTCATCAGGTCAATGTATTTATTATTGAGTGGTACGACAGATAGAATCATAGCAACAGAATACTTGTTGAGAGAAGTGATTATAAATACCAATAGATTTTATTCGCTGCTCACTAAATTGAGATTGAGAGATCGACAACAAGATGAAACCACAATGACTAGTTGAACTATGACAGAAATTAATATTTTTGTTGACCTATAACTTGATTTGTGTAAAATGGATGTCTGGTTGTGATCATGTTTGAGTGTGAATGAGAATATTTGGTTAATTGTGTATATGGCTGGGGTATGAATCTTATCATCTAGTTATGATCTATTAATTCACAGTCATAAGGTGTAAGCATGATCTACGGATGCCTAGTCACAGGGCGTAAAAGTGACCCATAAACATCCAACAACTCTTTACCCAAAAAAAAGAAAAAAGATCCAACAATGAGGTGTAAACATAACACTACTGATACTTTGGGAACGAGTGTGAGTATGGCGGTGTAGATACCTAGGCGTGGCATAGAAGCATGACCTATCGATACAATGTCACGTGGCATGAGCATGACCATGGCTAGTTTCTATATTATGATCTGATTTCTGTACTATGAAATGCTGGAATTTGGTATTCGTTTTAGAAGTTTGGAAGCACATGAATTGTTTTATCTAATTGTGTTTCATGCAGTATTTTGGTACTTGTATGAAAAATGTATTTTTTTATGCATATCTATTGACTCTAAAAACATCTTTCTCTGGGTGCATGTGTGCGGAATACTTGCTGGACCGTAGAGTCCATTTTTTGTTTTTCCCCATTCCAGATATACTGAGATAAGGAGGCTGGCAAACTATGATTTGAGCATGGAACAAGGGGCCAAGATGGTTGTCCTATATTGTAAACTAGACTTTATCTTTTTAGCTAGATTTTGATCTAGACATTCCATCTAGTTTAATCACATTAGTAGTGATAGAGACATGGAATAGTTGCAACTCAGATGTTGGCCAGGGCACTTGTTGGTATTTGGACTTTTACATAGTGGAAGGTTATTATTCTAGATTTCTTCGTCAAGTATTTAATTTGTATTTTGATGATTTTAGCTGCACTTACGTTGGTCACAGCCTATTATTTAATCGGAAAACTATCTAATTTTATCGCATCGGTATTGATATAAATTTATTGACAGGTTTTGAGACCTTGCATACATTGCATGAGCAAGTTTTGTAGGACATGATGATGTTGTGCGCCTGACTCGTGTGTCTTATATGCCTGACACGTGACTAGATTTGAATGGTGGGGGGCATAGAGTGAGACATCTCACCCACAAATACAATCATGGCCACGCATCTCAAAGATCCCAAAGATTGCCCCAAAATCTTGTCAGGTCCTACCGCATGTCTCCTTCTCCCCCTTTGTCTCCATTAACAACATTTCCTCAGCATGGCTGCCATTATCAATTCATTGCTAGAAGGCTGGGCCAAATAAAGAACAATTTTTTTAAAATTTTTGTCCGAATGCAAGGCCAATAAAGAAGAACTTTTTGAAATCCCTACTCGGCCACAGTTGACCTGGCAAAGTTTGAGGAACCACAGGGGAACATAGATAAATCCACCTCAACTATTATTTATGATTTGATTTTCCATTCACCAGAGGAGCTAACTATCAAGTGAAGGATAGTTTCTTCTTCTTCCTCTTTGAGGTAAATTTCTAGCCTTTCATTTTTTCAAAGGTTCTTGAACACTGAACCACTCCAGCAAAAAGGACCCACTTGTTCCCGTTCGGATAGTATGGTAACATGGGCTCTTATTCAAGGTCTTGGTCTGCTCATTGGAACTTGAGAGCAGAGCTGTTGTTCCTTCTGCGCCACCTGGCTACCAGTGTTCTCACAGTTCATTTTCTCTGATGCCTATGACCATTGGTCGGAGTTGCTCTGCACTCTGAGCGCCGATGTCTGCGGGTGTGTCACGGGCCAACGTCTCAAGGAGTCAAAGGAAACAATCTAGCGTAAGTTGTAAGGGAAAAAAACTGGCACATGAATTTACCCAACAAGGCTACTTAACCTAGATGGGAATGATCTTGGGGAACGCAATGTGGGAATCTTAATTTGAACTCACAACGATGAAATTTTTGGGCAAAACACTAAGGAACCCCCTTTTCTTTTTTTTTTTTTTTGATGATAAGGGAGGTAATAACCATCCGGTCTTTATTGAAATTAAGCTTAGAGATGCAAAGAGAAAGACCTGTTAGTGCCTGGGAAAGAGTGGCAGCAACCAAAGAACAACAGAAACAGAACAACCAAAGCACTGGAACTCAAGATGAATTGATGACCAAGGTTTTACCACAGATCCTACACAGTGGTACCTAGACGTCCTAAACCCTACCTCACACCCATCCACCCGTGTACTGCACCAATCGTGCACTGCCACATGGGACTCGTAGAATGAGAGGTGATCTCCAGCATTTGCTCTTTCAGTAAAGCTATGGCACAAGGATTAACATGGGCAGTGATTCCCCCTGTTCTCATTGGAATCAATCCATGCCGTGGTAGGTGAAAGTGTCCTTATGATTTTAAACATTATAATTAGTGAAATAATGGCGGGGACATGACCGGTCTTTCATGAATGAGGGCTTTGGTGGATAATTCACATGAAATTAAAAAGAGAATTCTCCCTTCACTTTGCTATAAGGAAATCTGCATTAGTTTTTTTTTTTTACAGAAAAAAGGAAACATGTGAATTGATACCTATTATGGAAAAAGATCCTCTGGATTTCTGGTTCTCCATCTGTTGCATCTGCTTTTCAGAGAAAGGGTACTCAGGTCTAAAGATGGTTCTCTGTATGCTGCATCTTTCTTGTTGGGTGATGGTCAAAGAATCAGGTTTTTGGGTTGACAGGTGAATAGATGATTTTGTCTCTCTGATCTCTTGCCACGGTTTTTTTCTCATTTCCATTATTCAGAATGCATTTGTAGTCTAATATTGGATCGCTGTCTGCAATAATCACACTAGGATCATTTCTTTCTGAAGGACTCTTCCTGGTGATTCTCTTCATGAACTCGTAATATTTTCATGGAGCTGGACTTCTCACAGTATTTTCACTGTAAACGCCTGTTATACATTCATTAATTTTGGTGACCGGTTGGATTGGGCCTTCAATCATATATGGAAAGCCATGTCCTCGAAAAGACAAAAAAATTTGTCTGGTTGGCTTCTAAGAGAAGAATCTTGATTGCTGATAATATAAAGACAACTTGGTCATGTCACCAGCTTGTGTTCTTTGTCATAACAGGAAGGAAACTGCTCCATTTTTGTTCCTATCTTGCTCATATCTGGCCCATATCCTTTGCAAATCTGGAAACTGTCCGAGTATAAAATTAAGTAAGAAGAAGAGCGTCCTTTCAAATTTCTTTTCTGGACGTTTGGAGAGAGAAAGATAATCCAAAAGAAATATGGAATGGCTTCTGACATCATTGCTGCGTGCATTTGGTGGGAAAATTGGAAGGAAACAAACTTCGGAAAATTCAATTTCATTTCCAAGGCTCAGGATCAGGATTTACTGATCTCAATCAACAATTTCTTCCCCCTAATTTTCAGATGTTCAGGCAACTTTCGGTGCTCCATCCTGCTGTTCCATCTTTCTTCTTTATGTCTTCTCAGCTACTTGTCAGTGGTTCAACTCAATTACATATCAGTAGTTCAGCTCATAGTATTCCTCTACATCTCTTATATATGTTGGGGTCTACAGCTTTTCATCTGAATACTCATGGGATGTGGATCCGTTATGGATTCTGGATATGTAATGTTTTCTCTCACTTTTTGCGCCTCAGTTACTGCTGCTTTATTTGTCCCCTGGGAACAAAGTCTGTAAACATACTTGATATGTATTAATGTAGCCTTTAGGCCATCTTCGGAAAAAAAAAAAAAAAAAACAAACTTTGATCTCAATAAAATTTTAATGGGCCAAATATTTTGGGCCCATTATTTTCAAAAAAAATAAAAAAGGAGATGTAAATTGGCGCTAGTCTTTGTGCTTACACTCCTTTGCTTAGCAAGTAAAGCTTTTGGTTTTGATTCTTGGATAGTGCGTTACTAAAATCTGAACCTAGCTAATTATTGTGCAAGTGGGTTTTCCTCCAATTCTCTCTAAAGCATAATAATAATAATAATAATAAATAAATAAAAGTGAACTCATTCTGTTGCCTGTTAAATTATTTGATTGTCCAATGCAGCACCAATCCTCAATCCTGCATTAAGATTTGTGAGAAATTAGGTCATTCACAACAAGTAGTTTGTGGATGACTTTTGCTAACAGGGCTTGGGTCAACTAATTGACACTGTTATTGTTTTTATTTAGGGGAGATAAACAAATAAAACCTAAATGGTGGCATTTCCACCATATATTTCTCAAAATTTTTGCACGAAAAACAAAAAGGATACCTTGGTAAGTGCTTGGATCATCCATGGCTTTTGCCGATGGTTGGGGCAAGGCAAGAGGTTGATGATATTTGGATGGTTCTTAGATGGGGTCTCACCCGGCCTCAGTTCGATCAAGACAAATACAAATGGGTCCTTTGATCTGGACTTAGTGCAAGGAGGTGCTAGGTTTTTATTGAGGGGAGCAGACAAGGATCTCATGTATCAGGAATTGAGACAAACAAGGCGGTGGAGCGTCTAACGGTAGAAACATGGGCAGCAAGGGCGATAGTACAGACAGCTGTGGCTCTACTGGCCATCTTAAATGTTATTGTCTGAAAGTGATCTAACAACCATCATCCAAGACTTGGAGGGTGGTGATCCAATCCTTGAATGACTAGACCTATCATCAGGGACTCTCATGATCCTCAAATTTATCAGGAGGATAATAGGACGTGGCAAAGCTGTAGACAAGCAAATAGAGGCTATGAATTCGGTAGAAATTGTGAGAAGTAGTACATGTGACTCGGGGCTTTAGTCCTTTTGAATTGAGGTACATGCTTGCTTTTGATAACCCTTTTTTAAGTTTCTTAATGCAAACAGGTTAGATAATGTTGTACCTAACTTTACTATAAAGGAAAAGAAAAGAAAGCCTTTTTGGTGGTTTCTTTCATGGTTGATTTGGGGATACATGACATGTTTATTGAAAAGAAAGAAAGAAAGGTGAGGAGTGGATGGATGGAGAGAGAGAGTGCGAGTGAGTTACTTTTATTTATATTCTAATAACAGAGGACGAGCAACAATTAGGTTGCTCCATGATGAGTTAGATGTCCCATGTTCAAATACGGAAGTAACCTTTCCATATGCGAGGGTAAGATTTTGCATTGGATGTTTTCTTTTCTTCCTAATAAATAATATCTATAGAAGTTTTTGTGATTGCATTGGCTAATACTAGAATACATCAAATAATATTTATCCTTTCTAACATATTGATTCACAAGTTTCAAGAGGGACTGATCTCTAATACTTCTATTTTGGTTTATAGACAAGCAAAGCGTAACCTTTTTTTCGGACATGAATATACGAGAATGTATCTAGTTTAGCGATGCCAAGTCAAATTTGAACCGCATGCGAAGTGATTGGATTAGTTCATACTACATACACTAGAATTTGCTGTTTGCAATAAACTTTCTTACCTAATGCTTGAACTAGTCCCCTCACACTGCTTGCTGGGACTAAGTTCAAATTTGTATATAGGGATTATTTCACTCTAATCTGTCTAAGACAGTATTACATCCTAGCCGATCCCATTGATCTACATATCTTCCCCAAGCCCCGATAGGCCCGACCCAAAAGTCCCATGCATCTATCCGATTGTTCACCATATATTGGGAGAGAGAAAGAGATGAGAGATAGAAGAAAGTGAAGGGTCTAGCCTTTTTTTTTCACACCTCCATGTGGTGGAGATGGTGTTGAACTAGATAGAGAAATCAAAGATGAATGCTATGACAATAAAGTAGGTTTTATTGTCCGTTGATGTTAATATCTTCTCTTTATTTAAGTACTATTTTGGACTCATTAGGCTGCCAAAAAGTGCTACTTAGTGGTTGTGATAATTTTTTTATTTTTTTATTTTTTATTCAAAGAAAAAGAGTGATGAAAGGCTTTTCATATCTTAGACTTCTAAATTAATGATCGGATCAAAGTTGATGTCATGAAATAACTTAGAATGATCCGATCGGAAAAAAGAAAAAAATTTCTCAAGCTGCTCAACTCAATCTCTTAAAAAAATTAAAAAAAAATAAAAAAAATTACAACAGTAGTATTTACATCATTTGTTCTTTCATTAATGATCATAAAATTGAGATACATGATATCTATTTATAATGATAAAATATGTCGATCTTACATACTTGAAGTTGGATTCCTCTCTTAGCTCTAATAGTATCCATTTCATAAAATAAACATGATCGGCAAAATAATCTTGAAAAAGCTAACATTCTACAAGAGTTATTTTTTTTATATTGATTTGGCCCTTTATCATTTTATTGAATTCATTTTGGATTAGAAGACACATCTAATCAAAAAAAAATTTCAAAAAAAAAAAAAATTGTTTTAATAAACCTGTTTCAGAGCCTAATTGATGACATTTAAGATTGATCATTAGGAATGTGGCTTCTCTTAAGATGTAGCACTAAATTATAGATCTCAAAAAATTATCTAATTTTTTTAAAAAAATATTTTAATAAAATATTATATAATCAAATTATGATATTCAAAAATTTGATTCCAAACTTGACTTTCTCATGTAATAAATTTTATTTTTAGATCCTATCCAATCTATCTCAATTATTGAAATAGGAGATATAAAATTTGGTGATCTTCCCGCGACGAAGCAGATTCCATTTTAAGTGTGCTACTAAATAATGGCCGGCATAGGATAAGCCCTGAAACAACATTGCCATTGCGAAAGCAAAAACAAAAAGTTTTTTGAGAAGATTTGTCCCAGAAATTCAAATGCGTAACACGGTTGGAAGCCGAGAGCCGGTCCCTAGACTTTTGTGCTTCTGTCTATCATAGGACATTTGCCCCACGAGGAAGGATTGATGAAGAAAGAGAACGAAGAGAGATGAGCGTCGAGCAGTGTGAAAGAGTCTTTTATAGCAATGATAATTAATGATCGTATTTAGTGCGAGAGGGAGTGTGATGAGTAGAGCAGTTGAGAGGTCGGTGGGATTCCAAGTCCGAATCGCTAGGCGACAGTGCGACCCCGGTCCTCTCACCCCTCCTACGCCGCAACTTCGCGCCACGACTCTGACCATTCCATGCACGGACTAAATTTCGCAGAAAGCAATGCACGACGGATGCCATGATAAATCACCGTTACCTTGTCTCAGCCTCACCGTACTTCCCGTGTCAAGAAAAATTGTGGGACCCCCAAACTCAGTTTTTTTTTTTTTTGCCTGAAACAATCAGAAAAGATCAGGGCTAATTAAAGTTTGCATAAAGGTAAGCGCCAGGTTAGTTTGCTGATATAGTCTTTTTGGTTATTGTTCTAGAATTTTTGGAGTTTGAATGCCACCTTAATTGGGATTTGGGGATGATTAGGAGAATTTGGGGAGGACCATGGCAATGAACGACCCCTTGTTTAAAAATAAAATAAAATAAAATACTCACATGAAAAAGTTATCCATCAAGTGCGTTTCTTCTCTTTTTCTCTTTTATTTGGTAGCAACACAAACAAAAAATTGTGGCAAGAAGAGGTACTAGTGGAGTTGCACTTTGATCACGTAACTTATCTGTTACACTAATAGCAGCAAAACTACTCAGTTACGTTATTGCAGTAGAACTACTGATTTGATGTGGGCAGGTGCATTATTGAAGAGCATACGGCATAGCATTGATTGCTATCATGGCTGGAACCACTAACGGACAAAGCGATGTGAAATATAAAATATAAATAGCGTGGTTTTGCTTGAGCACTTTATCTAGTTTATGTTTAAATTTATCACAATACTAAAGTTCTGAGACAAGCATATAAAGCAAGAAATAATAAATTTTGTAAACATAGTGCCAATTGATCAGAGTCATGAGCTTGCTTTTTAACATCAACGGTATGAGCGAAAAATTATATGTATGAGAAATGCTATGATTTTCTAACTGATATCTAGGATGACATTGAAAATACCTTTGTGAAACCACATAGATAAAAGGCAAAAGTTACTTATATAGGTGAAATTTCCTCATGTAACATGGCCATAGCATTTATGTATAGCTAATTGATAAACCACTAATTATAATTATAATTTGAGCACTGTTAGAACAATAGGCAATTTAGACAAACCCCATTGCTGTTCCCCACTCCTCTAGTCCAAATTCAGCCTCAAGATCTCCTTATGGCTTCAAGGATTGTTCGAGGCAAAAGTGGTTCCATGATGGGTATTCTTTGTTGTTTTTTGTAAGATATATAAAATATTATCTGGTTGGTTAAAGGCTGGATACCTTCCAACTAGGGCTAAGACTCATAAAAAGGGGTCTGATCTAATGTATAATCCAAATCTTATGCATCAGGTCAAGTTTCTGATCCAAGCAAGTGAGATCTCATAAAATTCATAAGATCCAAAGGCATCTCACGGTTGTCTATAATGGGCCTCACGTTTTTATCTATTAAAAAATATTTTATAAAAAAAAATTATTTTATATAAATCAAAATTTTTTTTGACTTACAATTGGTGTGGGATTAAAAGTCTTCTTTTCCCACGACAGTCATCTTTAGAGATATCCTAATGCCTATATCATATTGATTAGGTCTGTATTAAGCAACGTTATTTCAAGTCATGTTAAATTTAATAAAAATTATAGAAAATATAAAGAATACAAAAGTATATTATATTTGTTACTCCTTTATATACTTTTGTATGCAGTAGCTGGTAGGCATCAATAAGAAGTTAGAAACAGCGCAAAGTTTCTTACCTTTCTTACCAGTTGCCAACTTTGGAATCATCTCCCATGTCCTCACACCGCAACAGTAGATATCAAAATATAAAAATAATAACAAAGAAAAAAAAAAAAAAAGAAACGCACAGAAATTCACAAGTCTCATTTCTCCATGGAATGCAACTATAATGTCTAACACAGAATTAGTATAACACCTTTATAATGTAGCTCATATTTCTACCCACAAATATTACAATCTCCGATTGAGAAAGGAAAAAAAAAAAAAAAAAAAAAGATCGCGACTAGAGTGCAACTTTTCCTTCTCCACTATCGAGATCTGTATCATTAATCATTGTAGCCAATAATCTCATCTAAATTATACCTCCACATTTTACCGAAAATTATTAACAACAAAACGAAAGCAGGAGATTCCCTCAATACAGAGCCTCTCTTCCTCTCTTCCAGCTGTACACCAAGAAAATAGAGGAAACAATACACATTGCTGCGCCCAAAATACCGCTATATATATATATTTTTTTGGATCAAACCCATTTGACTTAATAATAATAACAGAAGCAATAATAGCGTCATCAATATTATTACCGATTGTGGAGGGGATCGGGACAGCTAGGGATATGTCGCTTGCTGTCGTGAAACGGATCGCCGGCGCCGGCCGGGGAGCCCCAGTCGGAGGGGGCGGGCCTGCGGCCGACGATGGTTGCTTCGTCCCGCGACTTTGCCCTGGATTTGGAAGGAAATATCGGAATTGCCACCGCCCGGCAGTGGAAGCACAGCGCCCAGACTCCGTAAAGGATCGCCAGACAAAGGAGGGGCCACCTCCTCCTCCCCCTGGCCGCCGACATCGCCGGAAAACTCTCGTGGTCTCGGCGGGATCCGGCTACATCGCCGGAGAGAGAAAGAGAGAGAGAGGAGAGGATTTCTTCTCGGGTGAGGCCACGTAGCGGCAAAGCGGAAAGGTGGGTGAGTGTTGCGGTTCCCAGGGGGGGGAGATGGGTTAAGAGAGGGGGCGGTGAAATAATTGCCCCTGGCTATGGATTAAATTAACGTTAGTGCCATCGCCTTGGGTTCGGTCTGGTACGGACGCGTGGAAGGCGGGCGGTGCCTGTAATGTTATATTCGAAAGAAGCCAAGAATGCTGCTGTTGGCTTCGAAGTTAACGTAGGACTGAGCACATGGAAATTTTTATGGGGACAATGGATCTGCCATTGCTTTTGCTCACGAGAAACATCTCGTCCGTCCATAATGACATCATTTCAAGGTGATGATCCGTTTCTTCGTGAATGAAGGAAGATTTGGAGCTGGCATAGAATGTGTATAGCGGCACTGTTTAACATGTGACCCCACGTGTGTTTTGCCCAAAGTTTAGAGGGGTGGGAAAGCACCCAATTAGCGTAAGCCACCTGCGGTCGCTGTTTCAGAATTGGATGATCTAACTTAAAGGGCCCAATCAGAATAGATTGGTCAGAGCCCTAGTTGAGTTGATATTGGAGTGCTAACTTCAAGTTAGCAATCCAGCATGGAAGTTCCATGCTCCACCTAAAAAATTTAGCTAAGATTTTGTATGAATCAATAATCCAACTCGGTTAAGTTTGCACGCCTATTCCTGCGGTGGTATTTTCACAATTATATCATGTATATTAAGTTTTTGTTATTTATTTTTTTGTGCATACACTTTTTATAACTTTTGTTTATTATTAATTTAATACTTTAATTTCTAGACTTTTATGTTACTGATAATCAATTAATTTTCTACGGGCTATGGAGTTAATTTATGCATGTAGTTACTAATCCAATGGGACGATCTCAATCATCGAAAAATCTGCATGCGCCAAGTTTCATGATTTTAAACCCCACTTGTATTGTCCTGAACTTAGATAATTTTTTGTATCATACAATAAATTGTTAGGTAATAGTATGGTAGAACTAGGGGGGAAAACCTAAAACACATGATCATTGGACAGCTTGGAACATTGGCATCCATGAATCCAAAGGGCCACAAAAGTTTTTCTCACCCTCCTGGTAATTTGGTCATATTAATTGATGAGATTTTCCTACCCAAATAAAATCTTATGTATTTTGCGGTTAGGCATACAATTTGGGTGGTGTGGACACCTTATTTTTGGTAACCAGCGCAAGGGATGTCCTTCTATATGATGCCCCAAACTCAAAAGCTACTGCACTCCTAAGGTATAAAAGTTCAAAAAAATTATGCACATCATTACCACATTTGCTTTTTCCCGTCTTGGACACTTTTGCAACAGGATTCCGCCATCCAAGCCTCCTCGCAGCAGAGTTTGCCATCAAAACCCAAAATTCAAAACCTCATGCGATTTTACGTTTATTTAACTATGTCAGCAATCTCTTAAAGGAGTACAAATGAATCGAGCTACTCTGCTCATTCTCAGTTTGCTAAGAGTCATTTGAGCTAAGTTCAATTAGGAAATAAATTGGGCTTAACCATATTTTAAATGTAATAATCTACGGTCTCATCCAAAAAAATCTAGTTAAAAAATATTATTTGAATTCTTAGTCCTATAAAAATATCTAAGATTTTTTTCTAATGAATAATCAATGCAAATCCAAATCTATTCATAAATGCCACAACTGATCCTAGTCAGCTAAATAAATCCGTACTACAGTATCTCCTAGTTCACATAAACTTATGAGTGGGATCCACTCTGATATCATTTGTAACAACTCATGATCTTTCTAAAAAAGTTAATTAGAAGATATTATTTGAGTTTCTTAAATCTATATAATTATTCAAGATCTTTTCAGTGCATAATGATATAGAACTAAATACACGTCCATATAGATCCTCACATACTCTTTTCATTCAAGTTTTAGTATTCTTATTAGACTAACACTATGATCAGTATGCAGGACTAAATATATGCCCACATGGATCTTTATATACTTCTCTGTTGAAGCTCTAGTATCTTTGCTAAGCTAAGAATCCAAATCTATATAAATCCATCATAAATGTCATGATCGATTTGTAGTAAGTTCAATGAATCAATGTTGTAGTATCTCCTAATTCATATAAATTATAGATCAGGTCCGCTTTAATACAATTTGTAATAACCCAGGATCTCATCTAAAAGATCAGTTCGAAGACATTATCTGGATTCCTCAATTTTATATAAATATTTAAAAATTTTTTAGTAAATAATCGATATAGGACTAAATATGTGTTTGCACGGATGAATATTTTTATTGTCGGATTTAGTGGAAAAGTTAAGGTCGACTCAACTAAAGCTTGGCTTAAGGCTTAGCCAAGCCAAGTTCAAATGAGTTCGTGGAGTTATTTGCGGTGAGCTTGGGTAGTTCATTTAGCTTTTAAGCCAAGCTCAAGCAACTTGATACTCGAGTCAACCCAGCTCACCTCATTGACAGCTCTGGTCCTTGGTCATCTCATAATCCCAATGATGAACTATTGTCATTTGGTTTGACAACTTTCTCATCAACCTAGAATTGTGCAACAAATCTCGATTGCTCCAAAGATAGCCTTTGGTCATCTAAATGTTTTAACAGCAAAATTCTATCATTCAAGTTCTTGGATGATTGTCCATTTCTATCTGAATGCCCTTTCAACCAATCTCATCTAATTTGAACAAATTTTTCAAATTTGAACTCCAACTGTCTGGTCTTATCTTTAGGACAACTCATCCATATAACAAGAATGCCTTTCGACGACATTTCTTATTATATATAATTAAAAATCTTTTTTTACTATATTATAGTATAAATACTACTATCTTCTAATAATTATTTTTTTATTAGTGGCATATTTTTATAAATGTCACTATAAATTTGTAATCTAGGCATGTAATTTGAAATATTGAGAACTAGAACTGCTATTATGATATTTAATTAATATACCAATAAATAATATTATAATTTATAGAATTTTAGAAGGTTGCAGTTATATCTTAAATTGTTAATTTCATAGAGCTTGAATCTGCTCACACCAAGTCCATAAAATTTGTCATTGTATATATTATGGTGGTTGTGAAATCTCTCATGATTGGAACTTTTTATGGTAAAAATATTTATAACAAGTTAGCATATTTTAGATCATTGGTTTGATCAAACTTATATTAAAATATTAAGAATAAAAAATTATTTGATATAAAAATATAATATAAGAGATGGTATATAAGAAAATGCCATAAAAATTAGTAAAAATATTTATGATTTTTTTGTGTGCTTATAGTGGTATTTAAAAGAAATACTATAAATAACCATTTTTATTATGGTATATAAGCATAACCACACTCATGCTCTCCTTCGGATCTATCAGGACTCATCTTGCAAAGCATTCAACTACTTGAGTGGCATGAGGATCTAGTATAGCTTTTTTGTTGAACAAGAAGGAAGGAGGCTAAAGGAGTTGTTCTTGATCGTTGCTGTCTCCAAACTGAAGGAGACTCTTCGATCGAGCTCATCCCTTTCCGCACTTTTATCCTTTTGTATCTTGGTCATCCTTTCTTGCAATCCTCTTATGCATGCATTTAAAATCTCATAATTTATGCATGCATTTAGAATCTCATAATTCTCTAATTATTATTTTACTTTGAGGTTTTCTATCGAGGAAAGGAGTGAGTGATTCACGCTCCTTCCTTAGCCTACCATTCCTTAGCATGTACTTGATCATGGTGATTTTGTATTTTCTTAATTGTTAAAGGGTTCTTATGTGTATATTCTCCTAAATATTTAAATTTATGTGAATATTCTTTTAAAATTAATATTTACATATATATCCTTATAAAATATTTATTTTACATATATACCCTTTTATTTTATTTTTTTTGCATATATACCCATATCGTCTAATGCTGTTAAAAAATTAACAGTTTAAAAACTAAATAACTAAAATATCCTTATGAGTAGATGTGCAAAAAAAAAATTTACAAGAATATATATATAAATAGTAATTTTATGAGGATATTCATACAAATTTGAATATTTAGAAGGATATACATACAAAAAAATTTAATTTAATTTTTATCTATTTCATTGAGATAGATTTGGATTCTCTTACTCTACAATATAGTAACATATTATATAATATAATAACATGATGACGATATTATATAATATTTTATATATTAGAATACTATATTATATTTTATTTTTAGATAAGATGGAATGACTATGTCCATCGTATAATAACATGATATACCTTATATATTTCACAAAATTACTTTTGATAAAAAATTTTAAAATAAAATATAATAAGATTATAAATTTTTATTGTTATGTAATGCACGCCCAAACCTACAACTATATCCATTCTATATAAATGTATAGGCAATCTATCTAATATCAAGTTTAGACATTTTTTTCAGAAGCATATTATTATACATTAGAGGAAATATAGATAGTTATGATCTGCCTATTTTCTAAATAAAATAATTTTGATCTACTATTTAATAAAAAAAATTTATCTATATAAATCAATAAATTAAATATATTCATTATTTTAGTTATGTATGTTAATTTTTTTCATTAAAATAAAGAAAGAATTAACAGACCAAGAGGAGTGTATTATATGCAAAGAATTCTAATTTAAGTTTTTTGCTTGTATATTCCTTCTAAACATTCAAATTTACCTGAATACTCTCATAAAATTATTATTTACATATATACCATTATATATATATATATATATATATATATATATATATATATATATATATATATATATATATATATATATATATATATATTGCATATATACCCATAAGAATATTTTAGTCATTTTAATTTTAAACTATTTATTTTTAACGGTATTAGATGATGTGGGTACATATGAAAAAAAAATTATGAGGGTATAGATGGAGATATCAATTTTGAAAGAATATTCATATAAATTAGAATATTTATGAAGTATACACATAAAAATCCATTATTAAATTACAATGCTAATGTAGGATTTTTATTAAAATCCATTTATTTCTTTTGTAGTCATTCCTGCGGAGACCCCTGGACTGGGTTTTCCTTTTCCTAGAGCCAGATCTATTGCAAACCAACAAGGATACATCTTGATGACCAATTGGTTTCAGCATGTAGTCCCCAAAGTTTGAACATCATATAACATGGAGGCAACCCTCCACGATCTGGAGAGCCTTGTGAACTAGGTCCTACAGGTAGGATAGGTCGGAAAGGGCTCTTTCTAGTACAATTTAGTGATCTTGAGTTCTTACACAGCTCTGAAATTCTATATATATATATGGGGAAATAGGTAGAGTGGAATTCTGGATGAAATGAGGTGAGGGCAGGATTCAAACCAGACCAATGATTTTACTAGCTAGTTAGTACACTCCAGGTAGAATTCTAGCTGGATCAGTTTAGACAAGTTGCACTAGGTTTGGCTCTTCTTCCTAATTTAATCATTGATCTCCCTCTCCATCTCCATTACATCATATAATTAGGTTAAAAATGGGTAGCCCTGAGTATGGAAACTCAATCTCTAGCTTATTGAAACTCAATATGCAAGGTGTCTGTGAGAGAGAGAGAGAGAGAGAGACTTTGACCTCAACTTAGGTTGAGAAGTGCCAGACATAAGCTAAGTTTGGGGCACATTCACCAACCTATTCAAATTTCAAACTACAATTTGGGAGAGGTTAGGTGTAAATCACATTCATCAAGGTTAAAAATGTAAAAGATTGTGGGCATTTTGCGGTTACCCAATGGCACAATCTTCTAATTAACTTTTTTGGAGGTGCGCAAAGGCCACATGGTTAAATGACTCAAGAGTACCTCCGGGAGCTAATCTAAAGAAAGAAGCCCCATCATTTTGCCTAAACCGCGTCCAAATCGAATCCGTCCAGCTGGGGTCTTTTGGCCGCTTTAGCCTCATTAGAGGTACTTGAAAGAGAGCCCGAGCCTAGTTTAACAGCTAAGGCTACGTCCCCGCATGAAGGAAGTTGTCCTTCCAAAGCCCATGCCCCCGCTTTCATATCACCTCAAAGCCCGGGCGTCAGAAAGTTGGAACCTTGCGGCCTCCTCTGAACTTTTTGGCACCTTGTGCTCGTCCACTTCCTCTTTTCCCCCTCCCTGCGAGACCTCTCCAACCAACATGTAATACCCAGAGATATTACAAGCCCTAGAAAGCTGCCGCTGTCCTTTTTATCTTTCAATTATTTAAGTTCCAAGTGACTGAAACGGACAGGGTTGTAACTTCGGCGCGAGAGAGGATTCACCTTCTTTCTCACAAATCCATCATTGGATCATCATGCATTCATCACTTCAAGATCGATGCACATGGATGAATGAAAGAGTTTGATGTGTTTCAAGAGCTGTGCAAGTTGCGATCCAATAGCTGATATTATAAAAGAAAAAAAAAGATCAAGCATTCTTTTCACACAAAAGATATAATCTGCCCGTCTAACATGTGGGTCTAGAGCGATCATCATCCTGCGGACATAAGAGCAATCTAGCTAACTTGTGACTCGAGTCCAGTTAGTAATTTTAGTTAGATCTGTTTGATTTGAATTACTTGCCAAGATGGCACCCGAATCAGCTTGATATATCATATTGTTGAATTTAAACGTTACACAATATTAGTTAATCTGTTTGGGATCGATTCAGATTCTGGATTGGACTTAATCGGTTTGGGATCGATTCAGATTCTGGATTGGAGTTGTGTCTTGGACCTGATCTTTGAATCAATGTGGCTGTACTTGATTGGCTGTCTAGCCTCGCTCTACGGGATGTCTTCCGGACAATCGATGGAATGACACCACGACCACACCTAGGTGAAGGAGCTATTCGAGGGCTCCCACTCCATTATTGGAGTTGGGAGCACTTTTGAATGTGTGGTTCAGGAATTTGAAAGACTCTGGCAGTTGGACCGCCGCACCAGCGATGATAGATCTCACATCATCCTACCGAATCTTCTGCCTGTCTCCTGGGGACCGAGACAATGGCCTACTAATAATGGGCTCACCTGGGCTGTTGAGTCGGGGCTACCGGTCCAACGGTAGGCCGCGGCCCTGAAATTCTGGGCTCCGAGCCTATTCGTGTGATGGGGCTGTCTCGGAGCATGGGCCATGGGCCTGACCTGTTGCCCAAGACGGGGTGTCTGTTGAGCCTCGGGCCCATGGGCAATCGGCGGCGACCGTCCCTGAAGTTATCTGACCCTTCAAAGTCTACGAAATGTAGAACGCAAGTGTGTTTCCAAGTTGGTTGTAATGGATTCCATTGGCTTAGCAGGTGAGATCTCGTTTGGATGAAGTGATAGCAAGCTGATAGATGTTAGGGTATGACAAGGCACCTATTGTCTTTCTGTGGAGTTTGTCTGTGGAGTGATATCGATATCCGTTTTGTTTCCAGCTTTTTGCTCCAAGCAACATTTCAAATTTGGTGCGGCTCCCTAAGAATAGATGGCTCCGAAACCTACATAAAAAAAGATTGATTCCCAAACCATTTTGAATGCAAGCCTTTTTGTTGAAATGAGCTATGTAAATCGAAATGAGCTGTGAAGATCTCTTTAATTAGGAATGCAATCTCCTAATTAGAGAGAAATTTATTTGTATAATTCCAAAATTAAGCTCCTGAAAAATAATAAAAAGGGCCCTTCTGATCCTAGAGCAGGCATCCCTTCTTCCTCTGAAATCTTCGTCTTCACCCTCTTTTTTATTCTTCTGTTTATACTTCTGTTTGTCAACATGGTATCAGAGCCTATTTAGAGAACAGAGTGCTCTGTTCCGCCTCTTCAACCGCCGATCGTCCACAACTCAAATCTCTCCTCTCAAACAGAGTGGGATCTGTTCTCCCTTCAAATCATCGTCGCTGCTCTCTCTGTGGATCCCGACAAACCTTGAAAACCATTCTCCGTTTCCGTTAAATCTCTCACTCTCTCTCTCTCGTATCCCTTCAAATCATCGGCGCTTCTTCCCTGGAACCGTCATCTTCATTTATGATCACCGCCTCTGCTATGATCGCCGCCTCCGCTGCCGCGGCCATCGTCGCCGTCGCCGCTGCCTGAGCCTTCTCCACTATGATCGCCGCCTCCGCTGCCGCGGCCATCGTCGCCGCCGCCACCGCTGTCGCTGCTACCGCCGCTACCGTCCCTGTTACCGCCGCTGCTGCTGTCGCTGCTACCGCCGCTGCCGTCGCTGCTACCGCCGCTGCCATCGACGCCACCACTATTTCCACCCAAGAACCACGGGGTTGAAAACGGTTCTCATCCCTTATTAGGTATTTTTTAAATACCAAAAAAAAAAAGAGAGAACCTCTACTACTGTCACATGTGTCTCCAATTGTAGATGCTGTTTTTTTTTCTGGAGCAACAATGAAGCGTCCTGTTTTAGAGTTTCTGAAGATTATCAAGGCACCTTTCATGGAAGCAGAGATTCGATATTTTTTCGTCATCTGAGTTTATCTCATATCGTTGGTGAGAAAACTTCAATTTCCTCCCTCAAGATTGTTCTTGTTTACTTGATCATTTAAGTTTTTTCTTATGGGTGATAAAACTCCTTTAACCATGGAGGATTTAGAAAAGTTAATGGTTAGGATGATGGAATCTCGTATCTCGGGTAGTGAGTTTTCAAAGATCACCCTAAAAACTAATCCGGTCAAATTGGATGGGCCGGGTACCTACTTAAGTTGGACGCGACATGTTCGTCTAATTTTGGATTCTCACAATCTTGAGGGGTTTATAAGTGGTACTGCAAAAAAACTAGAAAGAGATGGGATAGCTGTTAGACAGTGGAATTCTAATAACTCTCGGGTAGTAGCATGGCTCCTTGCCTCTATGGTACTAAGTGTTGCTCATACGGTTGAGGCACTAATGAATGCTTGTGAGTTATGGCAGGCTATAGCCACAACTTATTCTTATAAAGGCAATAATATGCATGCCCATAAGATCCAGCGAGAGCTTCGAGGACTTAATCAGGGTTCCCGATCTATAACAGAGTATGTTGGAGAATTAAAAAGGTTGTGGAACGATTTTGATTTTTATAGTCCCTTTACCCCTACTCATCCTGGTGATGTTGATGTGTTTCACAAATGGATAGAGCGACAACGACTCGTGGATTTTTTGGATAGACTAAACCCAGAGTTTGAGTATCGACGCTCTTCTATTCTTAGTACACAGGAGTGGCCAACTCTTGATGAAACTATTTCTTTGGTTCTTAGTGAAGAAACTCGATTAACCACTATGTTTTCTTCTACGAATACAGCAATACGATCTGCACTTGTGGTACAGCCTAATACTCTTGGAAGCTCTTCTCCTAATTCTGCTCAAGAAACTCAACCTCGACCTTATGGGGTTAAAATTTGTGACCACTGTCATAAGCCGGGCCACATCAAAGCTTACTGCTATGAGCTACATGGTCGTCCAAATAGAGGCCGTGGTCGTGGAGGTGGTCGTTTTGGTAGAGGCCGAGGTCAGTATAATCAGGCTCATTTTTCTTCTATGGGAGATTTATCAGTTGAAGAAATGCAACTTTTGAAAAAATTTAGATCTGGTGTAAATATTTCTGAAAGCAGCACTTCCACAGAAGATTCTTCAAATCAACCAGCCAGTTCTCAGGATAATTTTGCCCAAATAGATATCAGTGATCAAATTCATGCTCTTAACTGTAGTAATTTTTCTCCATGGATTGTTGATTCTGGAGCATCCAATCATATGACTGGATCCTTTAGGAATTTTGTATCTTATATTTCCTGTTTTGGTCGTGATAAAGTTCGTCTTGCTGATGGCTCCTTTACCCCTATTTCTGGAAAAGGATCTATCAAATGCACTTCCGAATTACCCTTATCATCTGTTCTACATGTCCCAAGATTTTCTATAAATCTCCTATCCATTAGTGCTATTACAAATGATCTTGATTGTGCCATAACTTTTTTCAAAACACATTGTGTCTTTCAGGAACCAAAGACAGAGAGGAAATTTGGGACTGGCATAATGCGTAATGGGCTCTACTATTTGGAGGGAGGAGTGTCTGAAGGCTACTCAGAAATCAGTTTGACTGTTTCATCTTCACAAAAAGAAGATCTGTTGCTCCAACACCGCAGGCTTGATCATCTTTCATTTACTCTCTTAGCTCGTATATTTCAACTATTTTTGAAACATATAAAGAGAAGCTTGTATGTGATGCCTGTGAACTAGCTAAACACACTAGAAGTACTTATCCAAACTCAGACCGACGTAGTAAAGCAATGTTTAAGGTAGTTTATTCTGATGTATGGGGATCCTGTGGGACCACTGCTATTTCTGGTCATCGGTGGTTCATCACTTTTATTGATTGTTTTAGTCGTTGCACTTGGATTTATCTATTGAAAAATAAGAATGAAGTGTTTCAGTCATTTACAGATTTTCATAAAATGATTGGTACTCAATATGGAGTAACTCTTAAGATTTTTCGCTCTGACAATGGACAGAATATCTTAATAAAAATTTGAGGAGTATATACATAATAATGAAATTATACATCAAACGACGTGTGTTGACACACCGGCTCAAAATGGAGTTACTGAAAGAAAGAATAGACATCTTCTTGAAGTGACAAGATTTTGATGTTTTCTATGAATGTTCCTAAGTTCTTACGGAGAGAAGCAGTGTTAACTGCAGCATATCTGATTAACCGAATGCCACTTCAAACTTTAGACTACAAGACTCCTCTTGAATGCCTGCAAGGAACTAATTCTTTTATAATTCCCCCCAAGGTATTTGGTTGTGTTTGTTTTGTTCGGGATTATCGACCTTCGGTTGGCAAGTTTGACGCTCGTGCCCTCAAGTGCATTTTTGTAGGATATTCATCTACTCAAAAAGGATACAAATGTTGGTGTCCGACTGAGCGGAAGATGTTTATCAGCATTGATGTAACATTTCGGGAGTCTGAACCATTCTATATATCTTCTGTGTCCTCTTCCTCTCCCGTTACCTCTGAACTGGTCAAGAGAGGGAGTCCTCTGGAGGGAGTCCTATTACTGTGGATGTTACTGTGGATGTTGGTACAAATGGTGCATCTGACACTCAAGGAGAAGCATCTGACACTCAAGGAATAAATGGTGCATCTAACACTCAAGGAGAAGCATCTGACACTCAAGGAGAAGCATCTGAAACTGTATCTGAGACTCTCTCACAGCCTGTTTTATCTGATTCATCTCCTCTCTCAGAGTCTATTACGCATTCTCCAGTCTCCAGGTCTTCCTCTTCTGTCCCAACGGTTTCATCTTCTACGACCAATGGTAATTCTCCTATACCTCCCATCCATTTTACATTAGATAGTGATGATCTAAATGTTCCTATTGCTTTACGAAAACTTACTCGTCATGCTGGTATTCCTACTCGACTTAAGGATGGAGTAGGGTACAAACATGACATCACTAACTTTGTATCCTATGAGTCTCTCTCTCCATCTTATCAGAGTTTTATAGCTTCTTTGTCCTCTGTCTCCATACCCGAGAACTGGAAGGTTGCTAAGGAAAACTCCAAGTGGAAAGCCGCCATGCTTGAAGAAATGCAAGCACTAGAAAAAAATAATATATGAAAACTTGTACCTTTGCCAGCTGGTAAACAAACTGTAGGATGCAAATAGATTTTTACAGTTAAACAGACACCTGAGGGTACTGTTGAATGGTACAAAGCTCGCTTGATAGCAAAAGGATATACACAGACTTATGGCATCGACTATGATGAAACTTTTGCACCTGTTGTAAAAATGAACTTTGTTAGAACCCTTATATCATATGCTGCTAATTTCGGATGGGATATGTTCCAGCTCGATGTAAAGAACGCTTTTCTTCATGGAGAACTTCAGGAGGAAGTATATACGGATGTTTCTCCAGGATTTGCTACTGCTCAAACAGTGGGCAAAGTATGCCAGTTACGACGATCTCTTTATGATTTGAAGTAGTCACCTCGTGCTTGGTTCGATCGCTTCTGGCAAGCAATCATTCAGATGGGATATAAACAAAGCAATGCAGATCACACACTCTTCTTTCGGCACAATAAGGGTAAGATTGCTGTTTTGATTGTCTATGTTAATGATATTGTAATCACAGGAGATGACTCTGAGGAAATAACTCATTTGAAGGCTCAGCTGGCACAGACATTTGAAGTAAAGGATCTTGGACATCTTCGATATTTTCTTGGGATAGATGTTGCTCGTTCTTCAAAAAAAATTTTTCTCTCCAAAGAAAATATATTCTAGATCTTCTTACAGAAACTGGTATGTTGGGATGTCGACCTATTGCCACTCCTATTGAGCAAAATCATCGACTAGTAGCCGATACCGATGTCCCTATTGATCGAGAACGTTATCAACGATTGGTAGGGCATTTGATTTATCTATCTCATACACGGTCTGATATTGCATTCGCCGTTAGTATGGTAAGTCAGTTTATACATGATCCACGTTCAGTTCATATGGATGTTGTGACACGGATACTTCATTACCTCAAAAGCTGTCCTGATCGAGGTTTGCTTTATTCTTGTCATGGCAACCTATGA